>NC_035438.2:51778501-51932806 GCF_002127325.2 Helianthus annuus
ATCATCATCAATGTCAGCAATTGAAACATATTTTTTGTAGCGAATAAGAAGGCTGTGATACCTTACGAGCAGATGTTGCTGTTTCTTTGGGTGATATGATTTCGAATGAAATCGGAACTGTCGATGAGGGACTTCCATGCTTTGCAAACCGATCGGAATCGAATCAACGGTTCCACCGGAAGCTTCTTCATGATTATCTCTTGGAGTTCGAAGGGAATGTTGTCTGACATTTTGATTTTGATGATTGATTCTAGGGAGGGTTTACAGAGACTTGAAATTTCTAGGGTTTATGAAATCGATGATCAAAGATGTAAGACTGAGATATATACGTTTTGTAATTTCAACATCTTGGAAGCAAAACGACACCGTATTGGTTAAAGCCGTTAGACTATCTCCATTGGTGACCAAACCCAACCCAACTTTTTATTAAAAAATTAATATCTCTCTCTTCTATCTACACAACCCAACCTTACTCAATTTTTAACACACATTCACAACCCATCCCAACCTAAAAATATGTTTTTTTAACGAACTCGGTTTCTAATAAAATTTATATCAGGATGTTCACAAAAAAAAATAAGAAATACCATGTATTTAGTGTTAGAAATAACCCATTGATGTGGCCTTAGGGATCATTTGGTAACATTACCAATATGACATAACTAGTCCCCGACAATTACTTGATGGTAGTAATTGTAATTATTGATTAGTATTAAGGGGCAATTATGATTTCCCTTTAGGTACCATTAATAGAGAAAACATAGAGTTTTATAAGTGATCACCATCATGACCATTTTCATTGATCTTTATATATTGATGATAAGTGGTGATCAAAACTCTCTAGTAGAACACCAATACTAAAATACTAAAATTCTCTCTAAGGTGATCCATCAACCTAAGGTACCATAACGGGAATATGGCCTTATCTTCGTCTTCAAAGATGACTACTCCCACAAGTAAGTGTCTCTAACTTGGTATCTATATTTACATTATGATTGAATAAACATGATTAGGTTCTATATTTTGACCCATGTTTATAGATATAATCAACATGTGGTATCAGAGCAATGTTGATTATATCATTCGATTATGTAAATTTATTGATGATCATTTTTATCTTGTTATGCTCAGTTTACATTTTTCTGTTTGCAATGTAATCAGTGAACAAAATATTTTACAGATTTTTTAAAATGACATACTCTGCAACTAAACTGAAAGGATCACTAATGCATCATGAAATTGATGCATAATATATATAGTTTTTTTAGTTGGATTTATGAAGACATCGTTGATATTGCCACTGAAGTTGAACAAAATGTATATAATAAAATAAAAAAAATCTATTTACAGAAGTTGTTTTTCATGGAATAAGCTTATCCATATTGCCAAAACTTTTGATGTTCTAATCGTTTAACCTTTCTTATGTTATAATGGAAATTAAAATCATTAAGGTCTATTTATTTTATTTTTTAATTATGGATGAATGAGATTCCATCCATAAATAATATTACCGTTTCCTCTAATGTTTCATTATTGTTTATTTATCCACATTTAATGTAATTAAATCAAATGAAACTCTTGATGTGTGTGTTTTGTGGGCACTATTGTCTTTATGATATAATGATATTCCAAATTGATTTTCTATGAAGAGAATGCTTCAATATAAGTTTATAAAATCTTTTGGTATATTCACATTAGACTTTTTATTATAACCATCTAAACGATACAATTAATGCTTGGATTTATATTTATGCAAATCTTTATATTTTATTTAAATCTACTGAGATATATTTGTTTTTAAATCTACTGAGATAAATTATGTCTAAATCCTTACAGTTATTATATTTGACTATATGGGATTCTATTATGTTTTGGGTTCATCACACTAAGCGAAATTAATCTTTTTACTTATGTCTTGAAACCTATTTGACATACGAATTTGCATGTTTGTCTTAACTTTTGGAAGCCTTATTTTATTTGGTTTCGTATGACCATAACTTGGGAATGGCCCAACTTTAATTTATGTCATTTTATGTTATTATGTGTATTATTGGATAATGAACCCAACAACTAATTGTTTAATGACATACATAATGAATTATTAGCCTAATTTACATAAATATTTCATTTCTGGCCCAAAGGTGTTATGTTATATTTATGTGTTTTACCTTATTGTGTATGTATGTTCATCATGATACATGAATTTTGGTCAAACCCAAAACGAAGCTAGAGTTCATGTAGAACATTGAGACAATCTATATTTATGTGTGTTCATAATATGTGAATTGTGGTCAAAGCCAAAGCGAAGCCAGAGTTCATGTAGAACACTAAAGACGGTCTATTATTTATATCGTTCATAATGCTGAATTTTGGTCAAAGCCAAAGCGAAGCCAAAATTTAGGTAGAACATTAAGCTGAGGTTTATTATTTTTTATCGTTCATAATGCGTGAATTTTGGTCAAAGCCAAAGCGAAGCCAAAATTCAGGCAGAACATTAAGTTGGTTTTATTTATTTATGTTCATAATACATGAAATTTGGTCAAAGCCAAAGCGAAGCCAAATTTCATGTAGAACAATAAGTCAGTTTATTATGTATGTTCATAATGCATAAATTTTGGTCAAAGCCAAAGCGAAGCCAGATTTATTATAGAACATCAAGACAATTTGTTATTTATGTACGTTCTCTGAATTTTGGTCAAAGCCAAAGCGAAGCCAAAATTCAGGTAGAATCTTAAATTAGTCTGTTATTTTGGTGTTATAGTAGACTATATCTTCAATATAATAATTTGTGTATGCCTTACTTGATTACCCCATAATGTAAATCACTCCAAGCTTCTTCTTAGGTTTGTATCTCATCTATTCCATCCACTCTAATTTCAAAACCTAAAATGTTTTGCTTACTAAAGAGTTTCTACAAAATTTGCTCTTGTTGAATTGTTGATTATTTCTTAAGATATGATGATCCTACTGCTCTTTTCTGATAAAAAGTATTACAGAAGAAAACTAGAGCATGACTAGTGGGATAAGTCAACCATTATATCTCTTATGATAATCAAAACTCATTTCATTATTGCTATCATGGGAGCTATTCTAGATTCTAAATTTCCTAAGACTAATTTGTTTTCTTTGGAAGAATCAAAATAACTCCTAAGCCGCATGCATTACTCTAGATTCTTACTATAAAGTTTGTGGCATATGTGAATACATCATAATGTACAATACCATGACCCATAATTTAAAGGTTTACACATGGAAATCATTACACTTTTCCGGTGCATTACATATAACTTTTCCATTAATACCATAAGTTTCCTTAAGAATCAACTATAACACTCAAGAGTACCAAAGGAAAATGAGTGTGTTGATTAGCAGCATATGTACAGGAAAAGGAATGCATGAAACTGGAAAATTAGATGATGTTCATCTCACCGCCACTAAACCCGAAAGGAGGATACTTTTAAGATTCAGAGATAGTGTACAACTACTACTTCCAGCTATAAGTTTCTTCAAAGGAAAGTCTCACAGCAGGTTTATGCCATTAAACTAGGCATGAGCATCGAGACTATCCATAATTCAATGAAACAGCTGGCTAAGATAAGTAGTAAGATATTTATGATATTTAAGTCTGCTAATGGTAATATTCTAACCAACATATGACCGGTTGATTCTAGTTCTATGTGTTTCCTTACCAGAAATCAACAAATAATTAATATGAGAGTTAGTGGCAAAATTTTATGTTAAGACTATAAGAACCATACAAACTGTTTTATAATTGGGCTTAATGATACCTTATATATTCTGTAGATTATTCAGAATTTAGTATCAATATAAAAGCTGCATTATGAAAGTTGTGAGGTTTGCATGGTTAAAACAAAGTCACTTTTACCTTAAACTCTCATATTATTTGTTATCTCAATCTGGATAGAAACCTTATAAGATAGAACTTGATGATGCTACATTTTTCACAACCTTTGTTATCATGAAAATGAAAATTTAACAAAAGAAAAATGAGACTTACAAATTTCATCCATTAAGACCAAATTTCATGAGAAATTATGACTAGGTTAATGAAGGATGAAATATTATCAAATCTCATTCTTAGTGACTTATGAGCATGTGTTATAAGCCTTAATATTTAAATGGCTAAGGGAATAAATTAAGTTCCATTAGAAGTTATATTTTCATTGGAACTTATCCCAAAATGGAATATTCAGACATAATTCATTTATCATAATATTTACTTGTATTGTCTTATATGAATTAAGGTATTAAAGAAATTAATTCATATATACTATGATTCCTTCTAAATATGTCCCCAAAATTTTTATAACATATGGACATTAAGGAAATCAAGTCTAACATATATGACATGTTCCCACAGCACATACATCATTGAAACTTATCTTGTAGCATTCCTACAGATCTAAAAGGTTAGTGGGAGTATTAAGTGTCTTAATCTTAATTTGCGAGAGTTGCAAGAGGTGGGGGAGTGAAAACTTGTTATTACCTCAATTTGCACCTCTTGTACAAGACATTGCTCCTTCACAACTTTTCTCTTTAAGAATATACTGCTACTCTAACAAAAGTTTCATTGTTGCTTAAACGTGGGCACACTCAGATTTCTTGCCAAAATTGTAATCCTCAAACAGAAAACTGCAATGAGTAACTTCTTTAATTTGTTTTCTCTATTAGAATTTATTGGTCTTCTAATGTTGACCATAAGCATGCTAAATTGTTAAAGATCTAAGTCAGTGGGAGCAGTAAAAGTCCTTATCAGGATTTGCCAGAAGTGCAAGAGGCGGGGGGAAGAGACCTATTAAATTTTACTCTGATTACACATCTTGCGCACACTTAGAATTTTGAAAGTGATAGCAACTTAGGCAAGAGTTAATCCATAAAACTGAAACTCTTAATAAACCTAATAATCAACTAAGGAGGCCATCTAGGTTTAAAAGCCTACTAACTTTGATGATTATGTATCCTCCTTGACTGAAGTTGAAATGGATTTTAGAAAGTTTACTCATCCTACCTCTTCTAATTAAGCCATTAGCATCAATCAATTTTCTAAATGTAATAAAAATTGTTATTAGCAAATTTGATTTTATGTGTCAAAATAACGTTGGGATTTGGTTGAATTACCTAAATCCAAATGCAAATGTTAAGACACTAAAAGCAAGATTGATTGTTAATGGTTATGCTCAGAAGAGAATTATTTATCAAAGAATCATCTTACCTTTCTTACAAAAGGTTTCTTTGAGGATCATTGTTGTTCTATGTTACACCCTTATTTTTATACTAGGATTTAATATCTATTTATACCAAAAGCCATTAAAATTTACATAAGTTTCAAAACTTTACTAATTAGCCTACTAAGAACAAAAGTAGAACATAATATTGTTGTTTAAGGCTTTGATTACAACAAAAGAACACTGTTTAACAAGTTTAACATAGCGGAAGCTTCGAAATGGAGTGTTCGGTTCATTCATCTTGTCGCTTGATCGCCATCCTTGACTTCTAATCACCTGAGAATCAACAATTAGATCGTTAGCTCTTGATATTTAAGAATGATAAGGTTTAAAGACTAAGCTCCCCATTAAAAGAATAGGAAAACAAAAGTGTTCCAGGCTCCACCGTAATTTACGGTACCACCGTAAATTACGGTGAGTGCTGGAAATTTTCTGGTTGCACCGTAACACAGGAGAGAACCTCCGTAAATCAAAACCCTCTACCGTAAATTACGGTGACACCGTAATTTACGGTAGCACCTGGGAATTCATGGTTTTGTTTGGTTTGAGCATTTCAACCAAAATTTCAACTTTCGGATTTCAACATCCTGCATTATCAATGTAGTAAAGGTCTAATGTTTCTAGTACACCATACTATAGCCACTACATACATCAATTATCATGTTCGGAATATAGATCATGTTTACTTGATTGTTTGACCCGTTTGGCTTGCCTACGGAATTTCCTTCCTTCATGGCAACTACCATCGAGCTAAAATTCGTCATTCATGCTAATATTCAATTTAACTAGAAACTTGATAAACAACTACAACGATCTAAATTTACATAATGTAACGAGGCATGTTACATACCTTTCAAAGCGAGCCCTTCAAACGAGCGTCCACACCGGTTTGTCCACTAGATGCCCCGGCTTCTTTCCTAAAGAGTTCAAGCACTTTATGTTTAGAACTCCATGTTTTACTCACATAACGCACGTTCGTGATACTTCGTATTTATGCGTTTAAACTTTACAATTCAGTTTTCTTTTAAAACCTTCTTTGAGGCATTTCATCGAACATTATGAGGCAGAATTTCTATTTCATTGTTTTCATGTTTATAAGTTGCTAATTAGCCAACTTAACTTCAATTAAGCTATCACATATCATGTAAACATCACCTCTTTCCTGAAACTATCTTCTAAGGTCAATTTTACTAGATTAACCTCTAAGAACCCTAGAAATCATCATCACCTTGTAAAACCCACAACCCACCTTCAAGGTGTTCATGGAGTTTTCTGAATTTAGTCATGATTTCACATGTAATTGGTTGAATTTAACTTCTAAACACCAAGTTGATTCTAAATTAACCAAATAACACTCATGCATCAACAATTTTCCAGATTTCATAACATCATGAGAAATTCAAACAAGAAATTAACACAAGTTTTTACATACCTTAGAATCCTTTCGTGATGAGGATCACTAATCTATGTTTAGATTTCGTTTTAGAGCAGATTTGGGCTTTCAATTTGAGGTTTTTGAGAGTTTAGGGTTTTGGAATGGGGTGTCGCCCCCTTCTTCTGCTCTGATCGACCAACACTCCAAAATTTGGAGTGTTTGGTTACTAATGGTAATTAGATTTTAGTTTTGACAATTTCAGCCCCTCAACTTTGTTCCACACTTTATTTAATGGGTTTTAACCTTTATGAGTTATTTCTAGTCTATCAACTAACTAGGTTAAAGGTTCCTAGTTAGTAAATTCCCGTTTATTTAATAATTTATAGCTTTAACATAAAGTTTTATATTTTTGGGGTGTTACAAGTCACCCCCCTTAAAAGGGTTTCGTCCCCGAAACCGAATTACATACCAAATAATGTAGGGTGGAGTCGCCGCATTTCTTCCTCGGACTCCCATGTAGTGTCTGACCTTTTCTGTGCTCCCATTTGACTTTGACTTGACTTATTATTCTTGTTCTCAAACTTTTCTCCTTACGATCTAAAATCGCAATTGGTTTTACCACATAGTTGAGGCTGTTATCCACCTCGATGTCATCGTAGTGGACACGAGCGTTTTTCGTCGGCCAAACATTTTCGAAGATGTGATACGTGGAATGTGCTATGAATTCCACTCAACTCTTCAGGTAATTCAAGTCGATAAGCCACTTTACCGACCCGTTCAGTGATTCTAAATGGCCCAATAAATCTCGGGCTTAACTTCCCCCTTTTCTGAATCTGATGATACCCTTTCCATGGGAAACCTTTAGCATGACCATATCGCCAATCTGAAACTCAATTGGCCTTTTTCTTTTATCTGCGTATGCCTTTTGCCGGTCTTGAGCCGCTTTCAAGTGTGCCCGAACTATATCGATTTAGCGTTTGTAGCTCGGATTATATCGGTTGGCGCTAGCCCCCGCGGACCCACTTCTCCCCAACAAACCGGGGTCCGACACTTTCTGCATATAATAGCTCATACGGAGCCATTTTAATGCTCGCGTGATAGCTATTGTTATATGCGAATTCGACCAAAGGTAAATGAACATCCCAACTACCCCCAAAGTCGATAATGCAAGCCCGTAGCATATCACCCAATGTCTGTATCGTTCTTTCGCTCTGCCCATCCGTTTGTGGATGGTAAGCAGTGCTAAGGAACAATTTAGTTCCCATCTGTTCTTGGAATTCACGCCAGAATTTTGAAGTAAACCGGGTATCTCTGTCTGACACAATGGATATCGGTACTCCATGTCTTGCTATGATCTCGTTGGTGTAAACCTCCGACATTTTCTCCGAAGTATAAGTCTCACGAATGGGAATAAAGTGAGCGCTTTGGTTAACCTATCCACTCTACCAAATAGCATCAAAACCACGACTTGTTTTAGGCACGTTTGGTCAATAGGTCCATCGTAATTTGCTCCCATTTCCAAACCGGAATTTCTAACGGTTGAAGTTTACCATATGGTTTTTGGTGTTCAGCCTTGACTTGTAGGCACGTCAAACACTTCTCCACGTACTTCACCGTATCCCGCCTTCATTCCGGCCACCAATAGTTTGCTTCAAGTCGTGATACATCTTGGTCGCTCCCGGGTGAAATGGAATAACGGGATTTATGAGCTTCATCGAGTAGAAGCTTTTAACCCCACATGTGTTAGGGACCCAGATTCTATTAAAGCGAGTCTTCAGGCCGTGACTGCCCACCTCTAGGTCCTTAACTTGGCCGATAATTCTTTCCTTTTCCAGTTTTCTGTCTTTACAGCTTCATCTTGTGCTTCTCGAATTTGTTCAAGCAAGCTCGAAGTCACAACCAGTTGCATTGATCGTACCCGTATTGGGGTATAATCCGATTTACGGCTCAGCGCAATCGGCCACTACATTAGCCTTCCCGGTGATATCGTATTCACAATCGTAATCCTTCACCGTTTCTAGCCACCTCCTTTGTCGCATATTCAACTCTTCTGATCGAGAGAAGTATTTCAAACTCTTGTGGTCTGTGAATATGGTGCACTTTACTCCGTACAAGTAGTGCCTCCATATTTTTAATGCAAACACTACCGCCGCCAACTCGAGGTCGTGCGTAGGATATTCTGTTCGTGGGTACCTTTAATTGCCTCGAGGCATAGGCTATAACCTGCCCCGTTGCATCAATACACATCCGATCCCTAGTGAAGCATCCGAATAAACCTCCATGTCTTCAACCCCGTCCGGTAGGGTTAGTACCGGAGCTTGAGTTAACTTTTCTTTTAACGTTTGAAACGCTTTCTCTTGTTCAACACCCCAGATGAATCTTTCTGTCTTCGGGTCAGCCTGGTTAGTGGCGACGCGATCTTGGAGAAGTCTTGAAAAATCTCCTATAGTATCCCGCAAGTCCCAAAAAGCTCTAATTTCAGAAGGGTTCTTTGGGGAATTCCATTTTGACAACGCCTCAATCTTTGACGGATCCACAGTACTTCCGTCAGCACTTATAATGTGGCCCAGAAATCACCTCTCGTAACCAAAAGGCACATTTAGAGAAATTTTGCGTATAGCTTCTCTCGTCTAAGGGCCTCTAACACTTCTTGTAGGTGATGTGCGTGTGTTCCTTCACTTTTCGAATATAGCCAATATGTCTCGATAAACACGATGACCGACTTATCCAGCAGTCGGTTTGCAAACCCGGTTCATGAGGTCCATGAAAAGCCGCGGGCCTCGCGTTGTTAGTCCGAATGACAGTCACAAGGAATTCGTAATGTCCCGTATCTCGTGCGGAAAGCCGTCTTCGGCACATTTCTTCTTTCTGTTGACCCTTAATTGGTGATACCCCATCTAAGGTCAATTTTGGAAACCAATTCGCACCTGTGTAGTTGGTCGAATAAATCGTCTATTCTCGGGAGCGGTATCGATTCTTTACCGTGAGTTTGTTTAACCCCGTAATCGAATACACATGCGCATACTCCCGCTTTCTTTCTCACGAACAATACCGGTGCGCCCCAAGGAGACACACCGGCCTTATGAATCCCTTGTCAAGCAGGTCTTGGATTGGGACAGTCAATTCTTGCAATTCTGACGGCGCAAGTCGATACGGGGGCTTTGCTACGGGTTTTCGCGCCCGAATCAATTCGATCCCGAACTCTACTTCCGTTCGGGCGGTATCCCTGGCAAATTTCTTCCGGAAAAACATCTTCATAATCTCGTACTACGGTACATCTCCAATCTTTCGTGATTCTTTTTTCGGGTTCATTTGCGTATATCATAAATGCTTTGCATCCTTGCTTCATTAGCTTGTGAGCTTTCAACATTGAGCATACAATGGGATTGCCTCCTTTTTCACCATAGATGGTGACGTGTTTCCCGCTCGGAGATGTCAGTTTTATCTCTTTACGGAAACACACGACTTTTGCGTGGTGTCGAGATAGCCAATCCATCCCAACGACGACTTGAAATTCTCCCATTGACATCGGGATTAGATTTATTAAATATTCTTCATCGTCAATGCTCAGTTTGCAATTTTCACATAACATCGCAAACAATAAAACTTTTATTATTACCTATCTCTACTTCTAAGGGCACAGGTAATTTAGTTAGAATAAATGAAGGATGTCGAATAAATCCATATGAAACAAAGGATTTATTCGCACCCGTATCAAATAACACACGTGCAGGAATCGAGTTTACAGTAAATATACCTGAGACCACGTCAGGTTCAATCTTTGCTTCAGCGGCTGTTAGTTGAAAAGACCTCGCCTTTGCTTTGGGGGCTTCACCTTTCTGTTCCTGCCCACCCTTAATTTTCAACCAACTCCGGGCACTCTGCTTTCTTATGACCCGTTCCGGTAACAATTGAACAAACCGTTACCTTCTCCGGGCATGATAAGGCTATATGTCCCGTTTTCTTGCATATAGGACAAGGCTTATCCTTGTAATGACATTCGCCTTTATGGCCCTTCCCGCAAATTTTGCAACCCGGTGACCCGCCTTTCGTATCAGACTTCTTTGAGCTCTCACCTCGTTCGTGCCTTTTGGTAGGGCTGGGATTTACATCAGGTGCCCTCCGTTCACGGCCCTTTCGATACTCTTTTTCAGCTCTATTTCCCTTTCCGAGCAGCATTTATAATCTCGGTAAGGGTCTCGGTATTTGGAAGGGGTGATAAACTCTCTATACTCGGCACTCAACATGTTATGATAATAATATATCCTTTGTTCTTCGTTGTTACAAGATCATCACAAAACTTCATTTTATCCATAAACGTTGCCGTGATCTTGTCTATGGTCTCGTTTTTGTGCCTGAGCTGCATGAATTCTTGCTTGATTTTATTCATAAACCGCTTTGGGCTATGATGCTTCAGAAATGGCGTCTTGAATTCATCCCAAGTCTTGATCTTAACAGCCTCAGCACCGATCTCTCTCTTCTGTTTATCCCACCAATCTTTTGCTTGATTTCTTAGTTGACCCGTACCATAGGCCCACTAGTCATTTACATCACAATGGGTTCTCTCGAATACCCCTTCGATATCACTTAGCCATCTTTGGCACACTATTGGGTCAACCTCCCCATTGTATACCGGTGGTTTGCAAGCCATGAATTCCTTGTATGAGCAAGGTTTTCTCCCTCCATGTTTTTCCTTTTCAAGTTTTGAGTCGTCTTCTAATTTCTTGATTCTATCTTCTACCATTGATAGAACTGTGTTTTGAATTCTATCAATGAAGCCTGCCAGACTGTTTTCGATTGCCTTTCCAACCTCTTCGGCAATCGCCTCCCTGACTTGTTCGGTGACTCTTGGCACCGCATCATCGTTACCTTTATCAGCCATCTTCGTTTCTGAAATGTTTACACAAGTTGTTAAAACATTCCATTTATAACACATGCTGTTCTTATTTGATTCTATCAAGTTCATAACTTGATTTAGTCATTCTTGCTGTTGATTCAATCAAGTTCACAACTTGATTTGATCGTTCTTGCTGTTGATTCAATCAAGTTCACAACTTGACTTGATTGTTCTTGCTGTTAATTCAATCAAGTTCACGACTTGACTTGATTGTTCTTGCTGTTAATTGAGCTTACTTGCTCATTTCATGCATGTGAGTTCATTTCTCATTCTTTACATAACATAAAGTTTATTAACTGAAATTAGTTCTTACCGGATGGTCGATCAAGCTTGAACCGAACACTTATTGACAACCGAGGCTCTGATTACCAACTTGTTACACCCTTATTTTATACTAGGATTAATATCTATTTTATACCAAAAGCCATTAAAATTTACATAAGTTTCAAAACTTTACTAATTAGCCTACTAAGAACAAAAGTAGAACATAATATTGTTGTTTAAGGCTTTGATTACAACAAAAGAAACACTGTTTAACAAGTTTAACATAGCGGAAGCTTCGAAATGGAGTGTTCGGTTCATTCATCTTGTCGCTTGATCGCCATCCTTGACTTCTAAATCACCTGAGAATCAACAATTAGATCGTTAGCTCTTGATATTTAAGAATGATAAGGTTTAAAGACTAAGCTCCCCATTAAAAGAATAGGAAAACAAAAGTGTTTCCAGGCTCCACCGTAATTTACGGTACCACCGTAAATTACGGTGAGTGCTGGAAATTTCTGGTTGCACCGTAACACAGGAGAGAACCTCCGTAAATCAAAACCCTCTACCGTAAATTACGGTGACACCGTAATTACGGTAGCACCTGGGAATTCATGGTTTTGTTTGGTTGAGCATTTCAACCAAAATTTCAACTTTCGGATTTCAACATCCTGCATTATCAATGTAGTAAAGGTCTAATGTTCTAGTACACCATACTATAGCCACTACATACATCAATTATCATGTTCGGAATATAGATCATGTTACTTGATTGTTTGACCCGTTTGGCTTGGCCTACGGAATTTCCTTCCTTCATGGCAACTACCATCGAGCTAAAATTCGGCATTCATGCTAATATTCAATTTAACTAGAAACTTGATAAACAACTACAACGATCTAAATTTACATAATGTAACGAGGCATGTTTACATACCTTTCAAAGCGAGCCCTTCAAACGAGCGTCCACACCGGTTTGTCCACTAGATGCCCGGCTTCTTTTCCTAAAGAGTTCAAGCACTTTATGTTTAGAACTCCATGTTTTACTCACATAACGCACGTTCGTGATACTTCGTATTTATGCGTTTAAACTTTACAATTCAGTTTTCTTTTAAAACCTTCTTTGAGGCATTTCATCGAACATTATGGAGGCAGAATTTCTATTTCATTTGTTTTCATGTTTATAAGTTGCTAATTAGCCAACTTAACTTCAATTAAGCTATCACATATCATGTAAACATCACCTCTTTCCTGAAACTATCTTCTAAGGTCAATTTTACTAGATTAACCTCTAAGAACCCTAGAAATCATCATCACCTTGTAAAACCCACAACCCACCTTCAAGGTGTTCATGGAGTTTTCTGAATTTAGTCATGATTTCACATGTAATTGGTTGAATTTAACTTCTAAACACCAAGTTGATTCTAAATTAACCAAATAACACTCATGCATCAACAATTTTCCAGATTTCATAACATCATGAGAAATTCAAACAAGAAATTAACACAAGTTTTTACATACCTTAGAATCCTTTCGTGAATGAGGATCACTAATCTATGTTTAGATTTCGTTTTAGAGCAGATTTGGGCTTTCAATTTGAGGTTTTGAGAGTTTAGGGTTTTGGAATGGGGTGTCGCCCCTTCTTCTGCTCTGATTCGACCAACACTCCAAAATTTGGAGTGTTTGGTTACTAATGGTAATTAGATTTTAGTTTTTGACAATTTCAGCCCCTCAACTTTGTTCCACACTTTATTTAATGGGTTTTAACCTTTATGAGTTATTTCTAGTCTATCAACTAACTAGGTTAAAGGTTCCTAGTTAGTAAATTCCCGTTTATTAATAATTTATAGCTTTAACATAAGTTTTATATTTTGGGGTGTTTACATTCTAGTAGCTTATAATCTTTTGTAGCTACATTAAATGGATATTAAAAACAATTTTCCCTAAACAAAAGACTTACATGTTCAAAACAACCTGAAAGTTCTAAACTGAAAGTCAAGAACACTTAGTTTCTAAGTCGATGAAATCCATATATGGGTTGAAGCAAACATCAAAATGTGACGAAATCTTAATGCGATTCTTTTCATCACGAATTAAGTGGATTTATGTGTACCAACCTCAGGATGAGTGGGAGCAACTAATGTTAACTTGTCCTTATATAGATGACACTCTTTTGATAAGTATATGTTACATAAGTCAAAATAATTTCTCACACATATTTTGATATAATGAATCTCGGAAATACCACTTACGTGAGAGATATCAAAATATACCAAGATAGACCCATTGGGGCATTAGTTTCGTGCCATAAGCTTTACTCTAAAGTGGGTCCTTAAATATGTAACAAACAATATTGCTCTCATTAAGAGGATAAAATGATAAATGAGATTACTTCCTTATGCTTCATTAATTAGAAGCCTTATGAAGGTTCAAGTCTATACTCGTTAGATATTGCTCACATTAATGAACATTATATCACTCTAGATTATTGTGAAGCATCTTATAATATCTTTAAGAAACGAGAAAGACCATAAGAAGAGGTTGATTATTCTTACCTTGATTTTATGATGTTCAAAAGAAACTAAAAGTCAATTTGGGGTAATCCTTGTGTCTGCGGACAAATCTATCTCATGGAAGGAGTCATGAGAAACTGTTAACAACAACCTAAATTATAATGACATAATATGTTGTTAATTAACAACGCAATTGTCACTAAATGTTGTTGAAATTTTATCAGTGGACTCATAAACTTATTAACTCCATATAAATACTATATTGAAGACTTACTGTGAAGAGTCAGCTACCTTATTTTTCTCGAACAGTAACAGTTCGAGAGGTGCTGCATTTAAACTTCGATACAAAATTATTGTTCGTTTATGAACAAAAAGAGGAACCTAAATACTTGTATCGAATACATTTACATTCATGATATGCTTGCGGATCCGATAACTAAGGTCTGCACCCAAAGTCTTTTTAAGAGCTCATAATAAAGACGGGTTTTACTAAAGGCCTTACATAATAGCATATCGTACATATGAATGATTAGTTATTATTTTTCCTCAATTACACAATTTGTTTGTCTATAAATACGTATGTGCACCTGATGACGTATAGACAAGAATTATACAAATTAATTTCAAAGGGCTTACCTCAGTCATTTTGGTCTTAAATTTACGTATGTTTTGATTTGGGGTTGTAACATGATTAATGGGGGTCTTGAGTTGACAGTAATTCAATGACTGTATTTTTCTGTTGCAATTTCAATTTGAAACATTGATTAATGTTTTAACTTGGCCAAACTTACTTATACTTATCACAAATGATCACTCGGCCAAGTGGGAGAATGTTAGAAATAACCCATTGATGTGGCCTTAGGGATCATTTGGTAACATTACCAATATGACATAACTAGTCCCCGACAATTACTTGATGGTAGTAATTGTAATTATTGATTAGTATTAAGGGGCAATTATGATTTCCCTTTAGGTACCATTAATAGAGAAAACATAGAGTTTTATAAGTGATCACCATTCATGACCATTTTCATTGATCTTTATATATTGATGATAAGTGGTGATCAAAACTCTCTAGTAGAACACCAATACTAAAATACTAAAATTCTCTCTAAGGTGATCCATCAACCTAAGGTACCATAACGGGAATTATGGCCTTATCTTCGTCTTCAAAGATGACTACTCCCACAAGTAAGTGTCTCTAACTTGGTATCTATATTTACATTATGATTGAATAAACATGATTAGGTTCTATATTTTGACCCATGTTTATAGATATAATCAACATTTAGTTTTTTTTAAATGTTTGAATATTATAAGTTATTTGAGTAATTAAACTAATAGGGGAATTAAGTTGGGTTGCAACCATGGTTGCTCCACCAACTTGGTTGCCAATTTTAATTTCTTTTTTGATTTTATTAATTACTTAAAGTTTTGTCTTATTGGTGACCAACCCAACTTTGGTCACCAATGGACATAGCCTTAGTAACTGATGTTGGTAGGCCCAATTATTAAACTGAAGCCCGCGAGCCCATACCTCAAATCGTTGTAAATATTACCATGAAAGAAAAATAATGAATGATGAAAGATGAATGGATTGAATTAAACCAAGTGATAAAGATAACATGGTAAAGACAAAGATGAAGATATCAACGTGATGAGATGTTAAGATAAAGACGATAAGATTGCTTGAAATTATAGGCTCGACCTTAGGATGAATTGCCTGATTATATGGTGTTAGCATATATCTTAACTTACAATCTTATGAAAGGAAGTAATGAATGATTTGATTAATGATTTTGTTATATAAGGGTTTACTTGTTTTATTTATTTATCGGCTTTAAATTTTACACTTATAGTAAAAAACCGATGTGTAGCATTTCAGGTTAATTAGAGATGATTAAGCGTGAAGTTGGCGAGTAAAGGCTAGAGGACTTTTTTTTTTTTTTTGAACTGCTACTATTTTATTAAAAACATAAAATAGAACAAAGGGGCCAGCAGGAAACTGGAAATCCCAAATAAAACAAAAACAAAAACATTACGTAATCAGGTCACGAATATTAAAATCTCTCCATCTCTCCCAATCTATACCCGCATACGAAGACCGGTGTTTAATCCACATAAACGACTCCTCTTTAATCCTTTCGATAATGCACTCCACCCGAATTTGTTTCCTTTCAAAAATTCTTTCATTTCTTGATTTCCAAATGATCCAAATACTCGCAAAGATAACAACACAAATCACTCTTTTCCACTTCTTGGATCCTTTCAATTTATGAACCTCTTCCAGCAAGTCTACAATTGAATCAACTTGCCCAATGTTTGGAATTTTCAACCATACCCACACATGCCACCATAAAGCTCTAGTAGTCACACAAGAGAAGATTAAGTGATCGATAGACTCGCAACCAAACCCGCACAAAACGCAAGTCGTGTCTTCCACTCGGACTCCCCTTTTTTCCAACTTCGTTTTTACCGCAATTCCCCCATTAATGGTTCTCCAAATAAAAAACGAAACTTTTTTTGGCACCCAAGATAACCACTCGAATCGACCGACCTCCACTTTAGTGCCAGTATTTTCAGCCACACCCTTCCTAAAATTTGCCACAGAAAAATTAGCTTCTTGCCCATTTTCAATCACAAGGCCCAACTTCTCTGGATCCGAAACCCCATCCTTAGAAATATCCTTTTTAACCTTGGCTATATCCTTCCATACTCCTACCCACCTATTTTTCAACGGAACCCCATCCTCACCTATATTGATCCCATGCAAAGCTTTAATGACATCTGCCCACAAATGGTTTTGTTGGTTTCTAACTCTCCAATGCCACTTCATAAGTAAAGCCCAATTAAGGCTTCTAATCTCCCCCAATCCTAACCCACCCAACTGTTTAGGCGCCACCACTTTATCCCAACCCACCCATCTAATTTTACTCCTCGACCCCGTTCTACCCCAAATAAAATCACGACGAATGCCCTCCAGCGTAGTAATTACTTTCTTGGGAGCTTTGAATAAAGAAAGAAAATACGACGGCATACTTCCAAGGACCGACTTAGCAAGCGTAATTCTTCCACCCATAGACAACAACTTTGCCTTCCATCTCGATAGTTTCTTCAAAACTTTATCAATGATTGGCCTCCACGCCTTAACTCGTTTCATATTCTCACCGATAGGCAGCCCAAGGAATTTAAAAGGAAGAGAACCTGCCGAACAATTGAACTTATTTGCCATACTTACAACCGTCTCATCATCCACCCCGACTCCCATCAGGCTACTTTTATTTAAATTGACCTTTAACCCCGACACCAAATATAAAACCCTGAGAATTCTTTTTAAGTTTAAAATATTTTTTTCGCTCCATAAACCCAAAAAAATTACGTCATCAGCGTAACATAAATGAGACAAAATCGGTCCGCCATTCGGAAGAGCGACACCTTCGTACACCCCATTAGACAAAGCACGTTTCATGAATCCTTCCAAAACCTCCAAACCAAAATAAAAAGGAAAGGTGACAAAGGGTCACCTTGCCTAAGACCCCTTCCCAATACAAATTCTCTAGTCGGAGAGCCATTCACCAACACTGACGCCATACTAGACGATAGACAAGCTCGAATCCATCCTCTCCATCGTTTTGGAAAACCCATAAGCTTTAGATTATTAAGCAAAAACTTCCAATTCACCGAATCATAAGCCTTCTCAAAGTCAACTTTAAAAAGCATAATTTTCATACCTTGCTTCTTGGCCCAAGAGATCACTTCGCTCACCATTATCGGCCCATCAAAGATATTTCTATCCTTCACAAAAGCCGATTGAGTCGGAGATGAAACTGAAGGCAACACCTTTTTTAACCTATTTGCAAGCGTCTTCGCTATCACTTTATACACTATCCCAATTAGCGAGATAGGTCTAAAGTCCGACAAACTAGCCGTTTCACTAGTCTTGGGGATAAGCGTAAAAAAAGATGAATTACAACCGAAATTAATCCAACCCGTTTCATAAAATTGATACATCAACTCCATAAATTTCGGTTTTAGAATATCCCAAAAACGCCGCACAAACGAACTTGATAAATTTAGCTTATTCATGTATATAACTATTTGTAATTATAGTGGATTTATATGAACCGATTTAATATTTAAATAAAAAAAGTCAGGGAATTTCAGCAACTGAAACTATTTGAAAATATGAAACAAGAGTGTTATAGTGGAAACACGTCTATCAATAATTGTGACATTGTCATAACATTATCTAAGGCTATGTGTAGTGATAGAGCTCCATAGAGCCTCATAGTGGGAGGTTATGTGTCAAGTGACAAAACGCGTAAGAAAAAAGGGTTATATAACTTGAGTGTATAGTGGGTGGTTATGTAGATGTGGGGTTATACTAGGTATATACATATATGTGTATATATTTGTGTGTGAGAGGGAAAACAAATGTGTAGCACCGTTGTCACCATAGCGGGCTTCCAAAATCTCAAGTCATAGCGGCCGGGGGGGGGGGGTATAGGGCGTTTTGGGAGGTATGGCGCCAGAAGACGCTCGACTACGGAAGTTCTAAGTAACCAAATCAGAATTTTGCAACTAACCAAGTGAGCATCCCAATAAGAATTGGGTCCGGTGGTCTTTGTTGACCAATAAGCCTCCTAAAGACAAAATGGGCCAACGGCCCAACTTCGGACTTGGGCATTAAAGATAACGAATTAGCGGCCACTTACTAGTGACTTGTATGGAGTTCCAACTTGCAATTGGTCTTTTTTGATTCTCTCTCTTTACATAGAAAAATAGAATTTGATTAGCGTAAAATCTTTCGCTATACAAATATATTAAGAAAATGATTCATATTTTCTTGAAGAGTAAATTGTCAAAATCGTTCCTGAGATTTGGGTATGTGTGTCATTTTCATTAAAAAACAACTTTTTTGTATCATATAGTCATTCACTTTTGGGATTTTTGCCATTTTCATCCAAACATCTAATTTGCTTTATTTTTTCTATTAAACATTTGGATGAAAATGGCAAAAAAATCCCAAATCTCAAGGAATATTTTAGCAACAAAAAGTCATATGTTTGGATGAAAATGACAAAAAATCCCAAAAGTGAAGAACTATATAGTACAAAAAATTGTTTTGAACTAAAATGACAAACATGGCCAAACATCAGGGACGATTTTGGCAATTTACTCCTTCTTGAAATTAAATTAAATTAAATTGCATATACTAAGGGCCTGTTTGGTTGACAGGAATCCATAGGATTTCAAGGGAATTGGAATTTGAATTCCATTCTTTTGTGTGTTTGGTTGGACAAATTAGTTGAAGGGAATTGGATTTCAATTCCAACAAAATTCCTTATTTAATGGAATTCAGATTCCTTCTAAATTTCAAAGGAAAGTTTAAAAAACCACGGGAATGTTTCCAAATTTACGGAAATAACCCCTTGCCTCTTTCATTTTTGTCTATATACCAAAAATAATAAAAAAATAAAAAAATTCTAAAAAATCCAAAAATCCAAAAATATTAAAAAATCCAAAAAATTCTAAAAAATAAAAAAATTCTAAAAATCAAAAAATAATAAAAAATCCAAAAAAATCTTAAAAATAATAAAAAATCCAAAATATTCTAAAAAATCAAAAAAATTCTAAAAAATAATAAAAATTCTAAAAATAAAAAAATAAAAAAAACTCTAAAAAATTGAAAAATAAAAAATCTAAAAAATCCAAAAAATTCTGAAAAATCGAAAAATCCTAAAAAATCAAAAAATTCTAAAAATAAAAAATAATAATAAAAATCCAAAAAAATCTAAAAAATAAAAAAAAATAATAAAAAATCTAAAAAAACCCTAAAAAATTCTAACAAATCAAAAAAAAATTAAATATAAAAATAATCTAAAAAGTCAAAAAAATAATAAAAAATCCAAAAAATTCTAAAAAATCCAAAAAAATCAAAAAAATAATAACAAATCCAAAAAATTATAAAAAAACAAAAAAATTCTAAAAAATAAAAAATCCAAAAATTCTAAAAAATAAAAAAAATCTAAAAAATGAAAAATTAAAAATACCCAAAAGAAATCTAAAAAACCAAAAAAAATTTAAAAAATAAAAATCAAAAAAATCAAAAAAATATTAAAAAATCCAAAAAATCTAAAAAAATCAAAAAATTCAAAAGAATTCAAATAAATATTTTTTTGATTTTGTATAATTTTTTGGATTTTATTATTTAATAGAATTTTTTGGAATTTTTATTATTTTTTAGATTTTTTTTTTGAATTTTTTGGATTTTAATAATTTTTGAAATTTTTTTATTTTTTTGAATTTTTTATTTTAGAATTTTTTGAACTTTTTATTATTTTTTAGAATTTTTTTTGGTTTTTAGAATTTTTGGATATTTTATTATTTTTAGAAATTTTTTTTGATTTTTTAAAATTTTTTTGTTTTTTAATTTTTTTGAATTTTTTATTATTTTTTAGAAATTTTGGATTTTTTAATTATTTTTTAGATTTTTTTTGAATTTTTAGGATTTTTTGGATTTTTTATTATTTTTAGATTTTTTTTTTATTTTTTAGAATTTTTTGAACTTTTTTATTATTTTTTATTATTTTTTTTATTTTTTAAGAATTTTTTGGATCTGTTATTATTTTTTTGAATTTTAGCATTTTTTGGATTTTTTTATTATTTTTAGAATTTTTTTTATTTTTTAGAATTTTTGAACTTTTTATTATTTTTTAGATTTTTTTATTTTTTAATTTTTTTGATACTTTTGAATTTTTGGATTTTTTGGAATTTTTATAATTTTTTATGATTCTTAGAATTTTTTTAATTTTTATAATTTTTTGGATTTTTTAGAATTTTTTGGATTTTTATCTAAGATTGTAGTTTTTAAAACTTTTGCCAATTGTTTATAACTAGGGGTAATTTTATCTTTTTAGGTATTTTTAAATTCTAATTCATTAATAAATTTATCAACCAAACACATCTATGGATTTCAAAGGAATCCATCAAATTCCAATTCAAATTCCAATTTTCATATGAATTTCAATTCCAATTCCTACACATTGCGCGAGCTAAACGCCCCCTAAGGATTTGGGACAAAAGAAAAAAACATTCTATTAACACCATAACCTATCAGCACCTACCAAGTACCACACCATGTTCATCACAATCTAGCTTGGGTTGAATTGAAACACAACATGATCGAAAACCCCCACACAAACACATACAAAACACGAATCACAAATAAAAACTAACACTAATCGCAACTGCAATGAAAACACGAATCACAAATATGAAGGGTTTAATGTATGTAGGTCCTTTACATAAATTTAGGTACCTTTTCTTAAATAGCTTGTGTTATAGGGGAGTCCTTGTATAAAATAACCGGAGAACACTAATGAGTAATGTACTATTGGATTGTACCAATAAAATCATATTTATGACACATGGCCTTCCTTAGATCCTTCATTTGTCTTACCCACTTAAATATAACGTTACACTGCTCTCTCTAGATCTTGTAAAATCCAAAAAGATAGAAAAAAAAATATATAAGTTCATTTATGAAGCTAAAATGTTCCAAATTGTTTGGAAATCATCATACTAGGTGAAATCAAGCTCCATATAAGAATTTGATGTGGTGTTTTGGAAAACAGTTTAGACAACTAGTATCTTTCGTTGTTGTTTCGTTAGTGTAATCGGATTTCTTAAATTATACTTTGTTGTCTTGAAAATGCGAATCGAATGAGTTATGTTGAGTAAACGTAGAAAAAGTAAACTGACTTAGTAACTCGAACTTCATTTATCAAAAAAATAATAGTCGTCTTGCAGAAACCATGCAAATTTAGATCGGCTATTATAGGTTTTGTTAGCTTCTTTGGTGTTTAAGATGGAGATGATGGCCCATGGCATTATAGCCTAATGGTATCTTAAGGGTGGGATAAGGCTTAGGGATCATGAAATTCTGTGTTCGATTTTCACAAGTGGGTTTTCCCAGATTTATTGGGTTTCCTTCTTAATTGGTATATAGGCATTATAGCCTAGTGATTAGTGAAGATGGATATGACCAGGTGATTTTCCGCTGGTGACACGATAATACTCCAGTGGTCCGTCAGTGATCCAAATTTGCCGTTCAAAAAAAAAAGATGGAGATGATGAATTATTGGTAGGGTGCATTTATAACAATACATTTCAATAATAATCGACAATCATGCTCGGGGTTTTTGGTTGGTATTCTTGGTCTAATATCGAACACGAGTTATGGGTTTGGTTTCGATTAATGGTTTATGGCCTGACAACATGTTAGAGACACTAATATTGTGCCTCTTCCTCGGACATAGATCCATATGTAGTCGTACGAGGGTTTACCAACCGATCAACATTAGGATTGCCAATCAGTTTGGACAATAAACTTGTATGTTTCGTTTTTTTTTCACTTCCAAACAATCCACATATAAGTCGATCATTCTAATAACCGATCCAATCATGTGTAAAAGATATTGTTTTATTGTTGAAAAGTAAAGGAAATTAGTTCATTGCAATAATTTTCATAGCGGTAATGGATAAATGCAAGATACAATTTCTCATGTTTAAGCGACATAGAGACATGCAACCATCATTGTCAATAATACAATCGTTATCACTAGTTATTGCCAAAAAAATGAAATATCACAAATAAATGTGATAGAACGAACCATAGTGGGGTCTAAGAAACTACATAAAACAAATAAAAACTCCCCATATTAAATGTGGCTGTGGACCATCTTGTTCTCCTAACAATATAATATATATAAATTTTTATATATGGTAAAAAAATATATAAAATTTTAAAATATGGGCATTTATCAAGCTATTTTTTATTTAGTTTCAAGTCACACACTAAGTAAACAATCTAACATAAGAAATTTATCTATCATGTGATGTAATTATTAACTATGTGAGTGTAGTAGTGTATAAGTCAATTATCAGCTATAAATTTTTGCTTATAACTTCTTTTTTTTTCCAATTAATTTTATAAAGGATACAATGGGTGTTTGATGTTAAAAGCTAAATATTATAGTTATGAATATATATACAAGTAATTTTTTTAGATTGATCGACATCGTGACATCTATTTTGATAAAATACGATCATTCAGTAGTTGTAAAATTTTATTATTTTGATAAAATACGATCATACAATAGTAATAAAATTTTATTATTTAAAAGCCAGTACTTTAAAAGGATTAATAACATGGAAAAGTTACATGCATCGTTTTCAATTAGGGTTTCAATATTATATTAAAACACATCATAAAAAAACTCTTACTTTTAAATTTATTTACTAGATTGGCATTTACGCTTGTATAAACCCAAAAATGAAGTTGAAACAAAAAACTAGAAAAAAAATGAAACAGAAAGATGTTGACATATTGGACCAGCAACGATTTTGGGTTTTTTTATTCCCATTCAGGGTTTTTTATACCTGGTCCGGATTTTTTTTATACCCGAAAATAGGGTATTTTAATACTCTAGTATGGAAAACTTGAACCCCGAACCCGGGTACACAATATATGATTTTCCTGGCTAATACCTGGACCCAAACTCGGACCCGAGTATTGGAAATACCCAAAAAACCAATACTCGGTGATGTGATGTCTGTACCCGGGTATATACCCAAACCTGGGTATTCAAAAAACCCGGTTTTGTGCACTTCTAATACAAACACGTAATGACAATTTTATCTATAATAAAAAAGGAATATTGAATTTTAATAATCTCAACTATTCGCCGTTAGCTGCCAACAGTCCCAACTTCGAAAATTACCACTGGCAGTCCCAACTATTAACATATTGGTCTCCAATGGACCCTGATTAACAGAATCCTAAAACCATTAGTCTCCGGTCGCCGAAAAAAAAATGTTTTTGTCCAGAAAAAGGTTCCTAAAGTTCCGATCTAAGGTTACAAAGAGGTTTGGGATGAAAATGTTGAGTTTTCCGGTCAGAAAGAAATTTCCCGGTGAACTCAATAATTGGGGCTCTTACTTGAAAAAAAGTTTCTAAAGGTCCCTAATAAAGTTACAAAAAGGTTTAGCACGAAAATGTTGAGTTTTCGGGCCAAAAAAGGAATTTTCCGGCCAAAAAGGTTTTCCGACGACTTGAGACTAACGGTGTCAGGGTTCTGTTAATCAGGGTCCATTGGAGGCCAATATGTTAATAGTTGCGACTGCCAGTGATTATTTTTGAAGTTGGGACTGTTGGCGGGCAATGACGAATAGTTGAGATTATTAAAATCTAACATTCCAAAAAAAGTTCAAGTCCAAACTTTTAGGCCTAAACAATGCTTAATTATATTGTTTTGGGGTAATTTTAGCTAAGCCTAAATTTATGGTTAACCGCTCGATAACAGACTTGTTATAACCTTCAAAATCGCGTAACCAAAATCGTCATTTAACAGACATCGCGGTTATGGTTATAGGTTTAAGCCAAAACCGACCTAAACCCACCCATCCATACACTTAATCTTCATGATTGTTTAATTACTCTTAAATATTTTATACTAGGTTAGAACCTCGTGTATTACACGGGTTGAATAAATGTAATTTTATATATTAAATAATAACAAGTTATATCTTTATGAACCTCATGTATTGTACGGATTAAATAAATGTAATTTTATATATCAAATAATAAAAAAAATTATATCTTTAAAAACCAAGTGTATTACACAGATGTCACACCCCGATTTCCACGTGTCTCACCGGTGGGCCCGGTGGGGGATTACCGTGACGATGTTGGCAACAATATAGTCAAACCACACAATTATATAATGCACAGCGGAAGCATAAGATAAATATATAAATTTCAACCTCTGATTGTAATATCAAAATGTATTACAGGGGTTGGATATATCCACAGTGGATCGTAAATAAACATAAAGTATTGTTCCATCAGATACTGCAATCAAGCTTGCGAGACTTATCCCGACGCTAGGGAGCTAATACCAGCCAATTACGTTTAGGTACCTGCACTTAATCTTTTTGGGGAAAATACGTCAGTTTACACTGGTAAATACATTCAACTGACACATTTGAAAATGTTTATTAAAATTGATTTGAATGCACAAGGCACAAACTCTTTTATAACTTGGGAAAATTCATAATGATCTTGTGAACGTTTTACATGTTCTTTTATGCGTTCAGTAGCCCGGGTCGTGCCGGGTTAAAGATTTATAGACACGCCACGTTTGCGTAAAACCGTAGTACAAAAACCAACGGCTACGTCTTTTAATTTTAATGTCGACACTTTATACCGGGTGTACGCCTACACCGGGATGTCGATGGTCGTGGCCATTTCGTAAAATGATGCCAAGGATATCCGGGACAACGGTCATTAAACCCCCCAAAGGCTTATAAGCAACAAAACTGTTTAAATGAGCCGATCATATTTAACCAATTAACCACCTAAGCGATGGAATTATATAATGCTCAATCAAGCGGTATTAATATACCGTAACCCAAGCCCATATAGGGAAATAAGTTAAAGTATTTACCTTTGCAAGTATAAATCCTTAATTTAGATCAAGTCACCGATAGCTTTTACTGGGGCTCCTAATCTGGAACGAAGGTTTTAATTAACCTCTTAGAATCCTAACGGTCCTTGTATTAGCCGTAGCTTAAACCGGTTGATTCCGATATATAGATATGGTTAATTCGCACGAAAAGGCGAAAACCGAGAATGGAGTATGATTTGGACCCAACAAGTTCAGATACTTGTTTTATATGGGTTTATAGTTCATACTCTGGATTTTGGGGTTCAAATAATATAATTTGACCCATATCGGCTATTGCACGAAAACTAGTTCCATGAGCCGTACCGTGTGCGCAAATAGGCGAAACGGTTAACCATAAGTGTCCTACGCTTATTTCCTAAGTCAATATGCCTTAAAAGTATTTTGGTATCAGTAGGATACCTTCCGTGACGCCCGTAACGAGTTTAAGTTTATATTATGCCCCGTAGGGGCTTTTCGGTCACTTTAAAGACTTTTAAAAGGGATTTTCGAGTTCTACAGGAAATCTGAGTTTCCCGAACAGTTTATAAAACTTAAAATACTTTATTTATTATTTAAAACCAGTAGCAACTGGAATCGGGTCAAAAGACCTTGTAGAACTCCCGTTTTGGCCAAAAAGGGCATATTCGGTATTTACCGAAACGTAGCCATAACCGCAGGTTATGAGCAAGGTAAAAATTATTAAAAATCTTTAAAATTCCCAAAATATTAATTTATAACAGTGGGTAAAAGATTTGGTGACGAAATCTTGGTTTAGAGAGGCGTTATGCTAATTGCGCCGTTAATTACTAAACTTTTCTTAAAAGTGCGCCTTTTAGCATAACTCTCATTCTAGACCTCGGATTGACGTGAAACTTTAAGGACATGCTTATAATTTAACAAGCAAGGTTTTGGTCCGTTCACGTGTCCGAAATACTCGTTTTAATTTTAAAAGGCCGTTACGGTCAACTTTTAGGCGAATGACGGAAATACGTAAAAGACTCGGATAACTCATGAACCGACCACAGAGGCGTATACCAACATGTGACCTGGTCCTAAGAGAGTCCTAAGGTATATTTATACCTCACTAAAACGGGTCAGAACTGAAGTCAAAGCAAAAGTCAAACTTATGCGACTTTCGGCTCCGAACCGGTTCAATATAGTAAATGATCGATTCAAACGAGCGCAAACAGGTTTATATACTTATTATCATGTTTTATGATTGTCAAAACAGGTTCCATAACATATACATTACAGATTATGCATAAATCGCTAAAATAGCTTTCTGTTGACTTTTTAACCGCACGTTTGACTCGACATTTGACATAGTTAGAGTGGTGATCAGGGGGAACCATTTTAGAGGTTTATTACCCACGTAAATACCAACTCATAACCACTTTTGATTCGTCATAAGACTGAACCATTACTGATTTATTGTAAAGTCAAACCGTAGTTACGACGGTTTGGTTTTTAGCTAAATACTAAGCAAATGTGGAACCACAAAGGTTGAATTACTTACAGAAGCTTAAGAGAAGACTTAAGAACACAGGGGAATGCTTTAGAGCTCTTGGAATGATCAGATGAGTGAGTTTTGAATGTGATGAATGTTGTGAGCACAATGGTGCTATTTATAGCCAAGAACAAGGCCTAAAATCACTACACAACATGCTACTACTGATCATGATGATGGGTAGGTGTCCCCTGAGTGATATGGGTCAATTGTAGGGTGCCCATGCCTCATTGATTGAGGTTTGATCGTTCAAATGGTCCAAAGGCCAAGTAGTTACAACAATTCTGCATCTGGGCACTTTACGCGACCCGCATGGGAGTTCCCATGCACTTTAACGCGGGTCGCCTAAAGTTTAAATATTAGGCGTGTTATTTAGGAGGCTCGCGGCCCGCTTACACTTAAGCCTAACCTTCACGCGGGTCGCGAGAAGTCTGTTTTTCAGATTTTTAAAATCTTTTGTCATGATTATCAGAATCCGGTAATTAATAACGAAATCTTTCGTAATGATTTACCTGACCTTTCGGTTTTGAAGGGGTAACTTTGCGGTTTGGCCCTCGGTTATTTACCGATAGGGGCCTCGTGTTATTTACCCGCATTATTAAGTCCCCGGTTTATTTATTAATTATATTGGAAAGCCTTAACTTTCACTGTTGACGCTTTTAACCCTTCTTCTACGAATTCGATCGTAACTTTCTCGTTTCATATCGAAACTTCGCGAAATTCATATATATTATTTTAGTGAGGGTATAATACCGTTACAAAGTCTTTGGAACGTTAAAGGGTCACTCAGAGGTATTATTAAACATGTTGACACAGTTAACCCCTGTAGTTTGTAATCTCTCACTTTCTTCCGCGTTTTGTTTTTGTACGATCTATAATTTATTCGTTTGAAGGTTTAAGCATTATTTAGGGATACTATACAGTATATTTACCCTTGTTGACATTTATAACCCTCGAATTTATATACTTTCAAGGTTTGTCAAAATTAGTCCTTTATTTATTATAGATGCCACGTGTAAACAAATGACACGTGTTAACACATCATTGGACACAAAAATTCGAGGTGTTACATCCTCACCCCCTTAAAATAAATCTCGACCCGAGATTTACTCAAATAAATAGGGGTATTTTTCCTTCATTGTAGCTTCGACTTCCCACGTATATTCAGGACCTCTACGAGCATCCCATTTGACTTTTACAATCGGTACGTGCTTTCTGCGAAGCTTCTTCACCTGTCGATCTTCAATCGACAAAGGTTTTTCTATGAACTTTAAGCTCTCATCTATATGCACATCTGTGTGTGGAATCACCAACGACTCGTCGGCGAAGCACTTTTTGAGATTGCAGATGTGGAACACATTGTGAATTCCATTGAGCTCTTCAGGCAAGTTTAGTTTATAGGCAACTGATCCGACTCGTTCAATGACCTCAAAAGGCCCTATGTATCTCGGACTCAGCTTGCCCTTCTTGCCGAAACGCATCACCCCCTTCCAGGGTGACACCTTAAGTAATACTTTTTCACCCACTTCGAAGTGAAAATCCTTACGCTTTGGATCAGCGTAGCTCTTCTGCCTATCACGGGCAGCCTTGAGACGTTCCCGGATCTGGACAATCTTATCTGTTGTCTGGAAAACAATCTCTGGTCCCGATAATTGGACCTCTCCTACTTCCGCCCAACAAACAGGCGATCTGCATTTCCTACCATATAATGCCTCAAAAGGCGCAGCCTTTATGCTGGTGTGGTAGCTATTATTGTAGGAGAATTCGATTAGGGGTAGGTTTTTATCCCAGTTACCACCTAAATCGATCGCACATGCACGAAGCATGTCTTCTAGCGTTTGGATAGTACGCTCACTTTGACCGTCCGTCTGTGGATGGTAAGTCGTACTAAAGTTCAAACGCGTGCCCAAAGATTGCTGGAAACTCTTCCAGAAGTGAGATGTGTATCTAGTATCCCTGTCGGAGATAATAGCCACAGGTATGCCGTGTAAGGCTACAATCTTATCAACATATAGTTGGGCTAACATATCGGAGCTATACGTCTCCTTGATGGGTAGAAAATGAGCTGATTTAGTCAGCCTATCGACTATGACCCATATTGTATCGTTTCCTTTCCTGGTCTTGGGTAACTTGGTTATGAAGTCCATAGTTACGCATTCCCACTTCCACTCGGGAAGTTCAGGCTGTTGTAGCAAGCCAGACGGCTTTTGGTGCTCGGCTTTGACTTGAGCACAAGTCAAGCACTTTGCTACATGGGCGGCAACAGACTTTTTCAAGCCTATCCACCAATAATTTGCCTTTAAGTCTTGGTACATTTTATCAGCACCAGGATGGACTGAGTATTTGGAACTATGGGCTTCCTGGAGAACAACATCTCGTAGTCCTCCATATATCGGAACCCATATACGTCCGTTCAGTTTAAGAATTCCATCCTTGCTAAGAGTCAACTGCTCTTCAGTTACTCCCAGCTTTTCATTAGGATAATTAGCTTCCAACACAGCCTCATGCTGCGCAGCTAATATCCTTTCCATCAAATTATTCTTAACCTCAATGCTCTTGGCATTGATTCGAATGGGTTTTACCCTTTCTTTCCTGCTCAAGGCATCGGCGACTACATTCGCCTTGCCGGGATGGTACCTGATTTCACAGTCATAATCATTCAGGGTTTCCATCCAACGGCGTTGTCTCATGTTCAACTCCTTCTGGTTGAACAGGTGCTGAAGGCTTTTGTGATCTGAATAAATCACAAATTTAATACCATAAAGGTAGTGCCTACATAACTTCAGTGCAAATACAACGGCACCCAACTCCAAGTCGTGGGTGGTGTAATTCTTTTCATACACCTTTAATTGTCTTGAAGCATAGGCAATCACCTTGCCCTTCTGCATAAGCACACACCCCATGCCTGTGTGTGATGCGTCGCAGTAAACCACGAATTCATCTGTACCTTCCGGTAATGTCAACACAGGTGCGTTGCTCAGCTTTTGCTTCAGTATTTCAAAGGACTCTTGCTGCTTTGGGCCCCAAATGTACTTTTCTTTCTTCTTGGTCAAGGAAGTCAGGGGCGCAGCAATCCTCGAAAAATTTTCAATAAATCTCCGGTAGTATCCTGCTAACCCCAGGAAACTACGAATTTCGGTAAGCGTCTTTGGCTCTTGCCAGTTCATGACTGCCTCTACCTTAGCGGGATCCACTTGGATACCACGCTCGCTCACAACGTGTCCTAAAAACTGGACCTCTCGTAGCCAGAATTCACATTTCGAGAATTTGGCGTAGAGTTTCTCACGCTGTAGTAATTCGAGAATGCAACGGAGGTGCTTCTCGTGGTCTGCTTCGTTCTTGGAATATATAAGGATATCGTCGATGAAGACTATGACGAATTTGTCCAAGTATGGCTTGCAAACGCGATTCATGAGATCCATGAACGCAGCCGGTGCATTTGTGAGCCCAAAAGGCATCACTAGGAACTCGTAATGACCATAGCGAGTCCTAAATGCAGTCTTATGTATATCTTCATCTCTGACCCTTAGTTGATGATAACCCGACCTTAAGTCGATCTTGGAGAAGTAGCTTGCTCCTTGCAGCTGATCGAATAGATCATCGATCCTTGGTAGAGGATATCTATTCTTTATGGTAACTTTATTTAGCTCTCGGTAGTCGATGCACAACCGCATCGATCCGTCCTTCTTCTTTACAAATAGGACAGGAGCTCCCCAGGGAGATGAACTAGGTCTGATAAAACCTTTCGCCAGCAGTTCATCCAACTGGGTCCTCAATTCTTTCATTTCCATCGGAGCTAATCTGTAAGGTGCTCTTGCTATCGGAGCTGCTCCAGGAATGATGTCAATTCTGAACTCTACTTGTCTATCTGGTGGCAAACCAGGTAGTTCTTCGGGAAAAACCTCGGGGTATTCAGAAATGACAGGAAGATCCTCGATCTTCGGCTTTGGTTCATCAATTATCACTTGAGCCATGTAAATTACACAGCCTCTGTTCAAACAACTTGAAGCTTTCAGCATAGATACGTCTTCGGGCAGTCCGTAATGCGTATCCCCTCGAATGGTAAGAGATTCACCACTCGGAGTCTTTAAAACTATCTGTCTTTTGCCGCAAATGATTTGGGCCTGATTACGGGATAACCAGTCCATGCCTAGCACGATGTCAAAACCCGCCAGTTTGAAAGGAAGTAGAGATAAAGGAAAAGAATGGTTCCTAATGGACATTTCACATCCTTCTAGAACAGTAGAGACGGTTTCTATCGTGCCGTCTGCTAACTCTACTTCGTATTTCGCGTCAAGGGTTTTGATTGGCATATTTAGTAGTTGGCAAAATTTCTGGTCTACAAAGGATTTATCAGCGCCAGAATCGAACAGTACTCTTGCAAATATATTATTTACGAGAAAAGTACCTGTAAGCACATTGTCGTCCTTAACCGCTTCCTTTGCATCCAAGCGAAAAACTCTCGCATTCGACTTCTTCGTCTCTTCCGCCTTCTTGGCATACTTCGGGCAATTACTCTTTATGTGCCCCTTTTCGTTACAATTAAAGCAGGTTGCATCCTTTATCTTTTTGCACTCCACTGTCTTATGATCCTTGGACTTGCATAGCCCACAGGATGGAGTCTTTTGTTGCGACTGTGAACCAGACGCAAACCTACACTTCCCGGAGTGAGGTTTCTTGCAGACCTTGCAGTGAGGTCTTCCATCAGCTTGCCCCTCCTTCTTTGCCTCCGACCCTCTCTTGCCCTCACCGTTTCCACGGTGCTTTTTCCCAGACTTTCGTGAGGTATCATCCTCACGTTTTCGCTTTTCAGCCTCCTTGCTCCTTTGTGCCCTCAGACGGACAGCATCAAGTGTAAGAGACAAGGAGAGGTCAGTAACTGACCTGAAGGTCGTCGGCCTAGAGGCCTTTACACTGGCCTTAATCGCCGGCTCTAAGCCCCAATGAAACGGGCAATCCTTCTAGGTTCTGGTGTCACAAGATATGGCACCAGGCGTGACATAGTGTTAAAACTTGTCAGATATGCTTGACAATCCAGGTTTGTCATCACTAGTGAGACAAAATCTGCCTCAATCTTCTCAACCTCGTGCTGAGGGCAGTAGTTTTCTTTTATGAGGGTAATAAACTCCCCCCATGACATTTTGTACAAGGCAGACTTACCTGAAGCCTGCACCAGAGCTCTCCACCACGCCAGGGCCTCGCCCTTGAATGACTGGGACACAAACTTAACCACGTCCCTCTCAGCGCACCCGCTGATGTCCACTATCGTGTCCATCTCGTCTAGCCAGGTGATACAGTCAACCGCACCTTTCTCCCCTGTAAATTCACGGGGCTTACATGATACAAAGTATTTGTAGGTGCAACCCTTAGCACTTGACGCATCAGTATATTCTCTATCGCGATGAACGCTGTGCTCAGTAGACGAGTGCTTGTCGTCATCTTTCTTGGGTTCAGAGGGTGGTTTGGAGTGTGTCTTTGGTTTAGAGGGTGGTTTTGACACAGTTCTGCCTTGAGACTCAGTATTTTGACGATCAATAGCTGCCTGAACAGCATTGTCAATCAGAGCCTTCAGTTGTGCGCCTGTCAAATGTACTGACGCATTGTCATAGTCATCTTCGTTTGTGTGGCTGTTCTCTCCATTGGGATCCGCCATTGTAACTTGAATCTGTTACAGAAGATAACAAAATTTTAATTTAGGAGATTATTATATGATTGTCTTTTATGACAATTTGTCAACCATGGTACAGAGACCATATTTGGTTAACTTTTTATTTCATTAAATATTAGGATTTGAATATATCCTATTTTTAACTATATAAATAGTATTGGCGGCATAAAGCCTAATCATGATGATGTTTTATAATGTTAGCCGAGATTTCAGAGAATCAAAGGCATAGAGAATTGAACCGTAGTTCTTTTATCTCTTTCTGACAGAGAGTCATAGACTACTACTGCCTTTTGTCTTTATAAGACAATTATTATGGCCCATAGGCACTACACCTCTATTGGATGTCTTAATATGGTTGGCCCGTAGGCACTACATCACTAATGGATGTTTTAATAATATTGGCCCGTAGGCACTACATCACTAATGGATGTTTTAATAATACTGGCCCGTAGGCACTACATCACTAATGGATGTTTTAATAATTCTGGCCCGTAGGCATTGCATCACTAATGGATGTCTTTATAATACTGGCCCGTAGGCATTGCATCACTAATGGATGTTTTATAATTCTGGCCCGTAGGCACTGCATCACTAATGGATGTTTTAATAATACTGGCCCGTAGGCATTGCATCACTAATGGATGTCTTTATAATACTGGCCCGTAGGCATTGCATCACTAATGGATGTCTTTATAATATTGATCACCTTCATTGGTGATTTAACCCACGATTTATATATCATTTAGTTGGGTTTTGAAATCCTTAAAGGATTATTGTATAAGAATGACGTGCGTGATTATAACGAATCACATCTGCCATGAATGTTAACATGCGTACAGAGGTTAACAGGGAATCAGAATCTTTTCAGTTAGGTCGTACCATCTTGACTAGATCTTAACAGACCCCAAGCTAGGTTTCACCTTTTAAGATTCTTTATTTAGGCAGATCAATATAAAAGGAATGGTTTTGATTTATTTTATATATATATTAAAACAAAACTCATAACATACATTCCAAAATCTCAAATACAATTACATATTGCCCTAAACGGGTCTTTCAAATAGTACATACCTCCATAGAGGTTTTAAAATAAGTGACAAGTCCACGCAGGGACTAATACAAGATAGGTGTCCATGCAAGGACTAAAGATAAGTCCACGTAGGGACTAAAATACGATAAGTTGTCCACACAGGGACTTATTTCAAAGTAGAAATTACAGTAGTACTATTATTAAGGGCTAGTGGTCACGTTTCTTCTTTTTGCCCTTTAGTAGGTTCGCCAAGCCCTTGAGAAATCCTCGGTGGCTTTTCTTTTCTTCCTCGAACTCTCTCTCCACACGATCTAGTCGATGGAGTATTTCTTCCTGTTCAGGAGGAGAGAATCGTGGTTGTGGCGCTTGATGCGGAACTGGAGGTCTGGGAGGTATTGGATACCCATGAGCTGAGTAATCCGGTGGTCCCATGTTTCCATGTGCTCCGTCAGGGTAGCGCGCATTATATCTAGCCGACACCACATATGGGTCGCGCTCATAGCCGTAGTTGTATTGTGCTTGTGACGGTTCGAACGGGTTGTAAGCCGTCGGACCCGTATAAGCAGGTATGGGTTGGTCATACCCGAATGGTGGCGAATTTCGTGCAGCCGGTGCGGAGTTCGCCTCCTGTATAGGACTTGAAGGTCCTTCCTCTTGTAGTGGCGGATAGTGGCTACTACTAGAATGTCGAGGAGTGCTGAAGTGGATACCTCCTCCTCCTCCTCGTGTAGACATACGAGCATTTGTCCTCCTACGCCTCGGCGGATCAGGTATTACTGGTTGTGCCGGTGGCGGAGGTGGTGGCGTAACTGCCTCAAAGCGTGAATCCTCAGAAGGATCCTGTGGATGTCTCGGTTGTTGAGATGTCTGTTGAGATGGCGTGTAGTACCATTCATGTCGGTCAAACATCGCTTGGAAACTGTCAGGTCCTTGATAGGGTGTTCCATGGAAGGATGACCCATCAGAAACTTCTATCGGATGCGTGGGCGTACCACGAGCTGGTTCAGTTGGATCCTCATCTTCCTCCATGGGATCTTCAGAAAAATGGTCTTGAGGACCAAGCGGAACAAATCCTGAAGGTTCCTGTATGTAGTCAGCTGGATTAAACTGACCTATGTAGTATGGAGTAGGGTCGTCATAATTCCGGTGCGAAACCGAACGTTGCAGAGGTATGAAGGAAGGTTGTGGGTTGTTGGGATTATTTTCTGAATCTGGCCCAAAGGAGTGCCGGTAGGATGGCGTCGAGCTGTGCGAAGTGGAATGCCTTGCGGGTTCGTAAAGATCTCTTCGTCGTTGTGGCTCTTCGCTCAGTGTCATTGAAGGATGTCTTGTACCAGACGGTCCAGCTTCTTGATCGTGATGTGTCACGATTTCTCCTCGGCCTCTACGTCCCCTTCCTCTTCCTCGGAATATAACAGGTGGCATTTTCCTGCTCCAAAACTTATTAAAAATCAAATCGAAAATAAAGACAAAAAGGAGTAATAATCCGAATTTGTCCTAAGTTATTGTCTAGACTCAAGTACGTGCAATTGTGTTATTGAGATTAAACACATTAGGATAGTGTTTAATTCACTCAATGTTGGCTCTGATACCAACCTGTCACACCCCGATTTCCACGTGTCTCACCGGTGGGCCCGGTGGGGGATTACCGTGACGATGTTGGCAACAATATAGTCAAACCACACAATTATATAATGCACAGCGGAAGCATAAGATAAATATATAAATTTCAACCTCTGATCGTAATATCAAAATGTATTACAGGGGTTGGATATATCCACAGTGGATCGTAAATATATATAAAGTATTGTTCCATCAGATACTGCAATCAAGCTTGCGAGACTTATCCCGACGCTAGGGAGCTAATACCAGCCAATTACGTTTAGGTACCTGCACTTAATCTTTTTGGGGAAAATACGTCAGTTTACACTGGTAAATACATTCAACTGACACATTTGAAAATGTTTATTAAAAATTGATTTGAATGCACAAGGCACAAACTCTTTTATAACTTGGGAAAATTCATAATGATCTTGTGAACGTTTTACATGTTCTTTTATGCGTTCAGTAGCCCGGGTCGTGCCGGGTTAAAGATTTATAGACACACCACGTTTGCATAAAACCGTAGTATAAAAACCAACGGCTACGTCTTTTAATTTTAATGTCGACACTTTATACCGGGTGTACGCCTACACCGGGATGTCGATGGTCGTGGCCATTTCGTAAAATGATGCCAAGGATATCCGGGACAACGGTCATTAAACCCCCCAAAGGCTTATAAGCAACAAAACTGTTTAAATGAGCCGATCATATTTAATCAATTAACCATCTAAGCGATGGAATTATATAATGCTCAATCAAGCGGTATTAATATACCGTAACCCAAGCCCATATAGGGGAAATAAGTTAAAGTATTTACCTTTGCAAGTATAAATCCTTAATTTAGATCAAGTCACCGATAGCTTTTACTGGGGCTCCTAATCTGGAACGAAGGTTTTAATTAACCTCTTAGAATCCTAACGGTCCTTATATTAGCCGTAGCTTAAACCGGTTGATTCCGATATATAGATATGGTTAATTCGCACGAAAAGGCGAAAACCGAGAATGGAGTATGATTTGGACCCAACAAGTTCAGAGACTTGTCTTATATGGGTTTATAGTTCATACTCTGGATTTTGGGGTTCAAATAATATAATTTGACCCATATCGGCTATTGCACGAAAACTAGTTCCATGAGCCGTACCGTGTGCGCGAAGAGGCGAAACGGTTAACCATAAGTGTCCTACGCTTATTTCCTAAGTCAATATGCCTTAAAAGTATTTTGGTATCAGTAGGATACCTTCCGTAATGCCCGTAACGAGTTTATGTTTATATTATGCCCCGTAGGGGCTTTTCGGTCATTTTAAAGACTTTAAAAGGGCTTTTCGAGTTCTACAGGAAATCTGAATTTCCCGACCAGCTTATAAAGCTTAAAATACTTTATTTATTATTTAAAATCAGTGGCAACTGGAATCGGGTCAAAAGACCTTGTAGAACTCCCTTTTTGGCCAAAAAGGGCAAATTCGGTATTTACCGAACCGTAGCCATAACCGCAGGTTATGAGCAAGGTAAAAATTATTAAAAATCTTTAAAATTCCCGAAATATTATTTTACCACAGTGGGTAAAAGTTTTGGTGACGAAAACTTGGGTTAGATGGGCGTTATGCTAGTTGCGCCGTTAATTATAAAACTTTCTTAAAAGTGCGCCTTTTAGCATAACTCTCATTCTAGACCTCGGATTGACGTGAAACTTTAAGGACATGCTTATAATTTAATAAGCAAGGTTTTGGTCCGTTCACGTGTCCGAAATACTCGTTTTAATTTTAAAAGGCCGTTACGGTCAACTTTTAGGCGAATGACGGAATTGCGCAAAAGACTTGGATAACTCATGAACCGACCACAGAGGCGTATACCAACATGTGACCTGGTCCTAAGAGAGTCCTAAGGTATATTTATACCTCACTAAAACGGGTCAGAACTGAAGTCAAAGCAAAAGTCAAACTTTTGCGACTTTCGGCTCCGAACCGGTTCTATATAGTAATTGATCGATTCAAACGAGCGCAAACATGTTTATATACTTATTATCATGTTTTATGATTATCAAAACAGGTTCCATAACATATATATTACAGATTATGCATAATTCGCTAAAATAGCTTTCTGTTGACTTTTTAACCGCACGTTTGACTCGACATTTGACATAGTTAGAGTGGTGATCAGGGGGAACCATTTTAGAGGTTTATTACCCACATAAATACCAACTCATAACCACTTTTGATTCGTCATAAGACTGAACCATTACTGATTTATTGTAAAGTCAAACCGTAGTTACGACGGTTTGGTTCTTAGCCATTTACTAAGGAAATGTGAAACCACAAAGGGTTAGATCACTTACAGAAGTTGTGTTCTTGCTTATGGAACAGAGAAAGATGCTAGAGAGCTCCTTAGAATGATCAGAGATGTATTTTTGAGTTGTGTGAATGTTATGAGCCAATGTAGCTTATTTATAGTGCTCAAGAGCCTTCAAGATCATTACACAACAGTCTACAATTGATTATGGATCATGGGCAGGTGTCCCTAAGTGGTATGGGTCGTGTAGGGGGCACCCATGCTCCATTAATTGGTTGTTTGATCGTTCAAAAGCTCCAAAAGGCAAGAAACTACAACTTTCTGCATCTGGGCACTTCACGCGGCCCGCATGGGAGTTCCCATGTACTTTAACGCGGGTCGCTTGAGTTTAAGAAATCAGGCGCGTATTTGAGGTGGCTCGCGGCCCGCCTCAACTTACCCATAACCTTCACGCGGGTCGCGAGAGGTTAAGATTTCAGAAATTTTAAAATCTTTTGTTATGATTACAGAATCTGGCCATTAATAACGAAATCTTTCGTAATGATTTACCTGACCTTTCGGTTTTGAAGGGGTAACTTTGCGGTTTGGCCCTCGGTTATTTACCGATAGGGGCCTCGTGTTATTTACCCGCATTATTAAGTCCCCGGTTTATTTATTAATTATATTGGAAAGCCTTAACTTTCACTGTTGACGCTTTTAACCCTTCTTCTACGAATTCGATCGTAACTTTCTCGTTTCATATCGAAACTTCGCGAAATTCATATATATTATCTTAGTGAGGGTATAATACCGTTACAAAGTCTTTGGAACGTTAAAGGGTCACTCAGAGGTATTATTAAACATGTTGACACAGTTAACCCCTGTAGTTTGTAATCTCTCACTTTCTTCCGCGTTTTGTTTTTGTACGATCTATAATTTATTCGTTTGAAGGTTTAAGCATTATTTAGGGATACTATACACTATATTTACCCTTGTTGACATTTATAACCCTCGAATTTATATACTTTCAAGGTTTGTCAAAATTAGTCCTTTATTTATTATAGATGCCACGTGTAAACAAATGACACGTGTTAACACATCATTGGACACAAAAATTCGAGGTGTTACAGTTTGAGTCTTCCTACTGCACTTCACACATATCAATGGCCTTGCAAACCATTGGTGATCTCTTTATTTCCTTATTTGCTACATACCAAGGATTTTTCATATTACAAAGGTTTTACATACTCACTTTACATGAACTCGCTCAACATTTTTGTTGATTTTTCCAACTGTAGGATCGATTTCGACACCTTACGATTGCGTAACAAACGTTCGACGTGCGGAATCCGTGAACGTGCGTGACCGAACACACAATAACGTACACTAATCGGTGATTCTATTTATGATGTGACTAATACAAGCTCCGTGAATCACGTTTTGCCACTTTCTCTCTCTAGTTTCTCTCTCTAAGCACCTAGCTCTCCAAGCTCTAATGTGGCAAAAGTTCTAAATCTAAACCCTAAGGCTCCTATTTATAGGCACAAGATTATAAGGGATTTCCCCTTATTTACAATAATGCCACCTTGCCTATTGCTTACAAATTACAATATAAAGCCTATTTTACTTCTATTTCAGCTACGGTTCCGATTGACGAAGGCGATAGACATTCTGCACTAACAGACTCCCACTTGGATATTGTCGCAGTCAATCTGTAGTCAAACTCGTAGCAACTTGACTTTCTCTCTCTCTCTGAGTCTTCTTGAAGGTTTGACGGTTTCAGCAACCATAGACTCCCTCTTTCTCAAACAGAATGTGGATCTGTTTACGAGCTTCCGTTGCTCCCCCTCTCGCTTAGACTCTTTTTTTTCAGGCTCCCCCTTTCGTCAAGCTTCCGTGCTTTTGGGATCGACACCTGGATTTCCAGATACAAGCTCTTCCAGGAACGATACCTGGCTCCTTACACGCTTTCGTTTGCGTTGAGCTTGTCTTCAGACTTCCCCTTAGACTCAGCTGTCGGGATCGTAGTCTGGCTTTCACCATTTCACAAATTCAGGATCAATTCCTGGCTTTGTTCTGCATCTGCTCATGATTTGAAACCTGGTTAACCTGCACATCCTCTACCTCAACATAAGTTTCACAAATTTATAACAGTTAGATTTAAGAAACTTACTGATAGAAATCATTAACTCATCAATCTGTATAGTTACATCAAGTTCAAATGAATGACCTTGATTAACTAAGCATACAACCTTTTAAACATTTGTATATGACATTCAAAGTTTTCAACATATTCTCCCAAACCTGTTCATCATGTTTAGCACTCGAATTTTTAATATCAGCTCTTCAACATCAGCTGTCGAAAATCTTTTTGAATTTTCAAAATTTTATGCTAAAACACTTCGAAAATCTTTTTGGATTTTTGTTTTTGAATGAAATGCAGTAAACAAATATATACAAAGAAAATTTTTGTGAGTTTTTGTAAGAGGATCATATCAGTTCATGAGACAAATCACTAGCACCGTTAAGCTTTAATCATTTTAAGTTCTAAACGATTCACGTAGATTGACGATATAGTTGTCCTCTTAAATTTTCACACAATTTTCAATCTATTCAGGATACGATTTAGATGTTTTAGGAACTTAACTCAATTCATGTGTCCCACCTCTTGAATATACTCCCGTATCCAAAATCTCAATATTCAGTCTTACAGGTGAGTATACTACAATGATATCTGTACATAATTTAGGGGTTAAATGCGAGAACTGAGGGATCTCAGGTCGATACTTCCGTATGCGCAGAGAGATATCAGTTTCGACTTTGCAGTATGTCCCCTTTAGAGGATCTTTTCAGCTACAACAGATGATTATCAATTTTATTGTCTAATCAGTCTGAGGGCTATAATGCTATGTTTCAAGCATTTCAGGCAAAGCATTATCCAAGGACTAGGTTAGAACTTTCGTTCAGCAGAAGTCCCGGAATAATACCCCAGACATCATTGAGTATAAAAACCTAGTATATCAGAATACGAGACCTTTCAAACGAGATTTCAGGGGTTACCTATATATCCAAGTAGTGTTCCCCACGAATTTCGCAAGTTTGAAATTTTAGGTTTATATCCCGAATAAATCTACTAAATGTACGAAAACCTATCGACACATCATCAGTGAGACCGTTTATCACATTTGACATTTCATTTCTTTAGCGTGCTGTGATAGTCCACTGATGTACTATCATTTCCTCTTTTCTCAACAAAACCCATTTTTACTTTTTCACTGTTTTTGGTATTTTCAAATTTTCTATTTTTTTTTTAAATTTTTCTCCCCTTAAAATCAAAATATGTTTCAATTTTGATTTTCAAGGAAAATTTGAAAACTGTACAAATAAAATGACAAACTGATATTGAATCACTTCAATTCGCCATTCATTTGGCATAAACAATCAGAACTCCCCCTGACAACAAACTATTTTCCCATTTAGATTTCAAAACACTTAAGTTTGTTTTAATCAAAATGGTTTCTCGGAAAATTAGTTTTGTGTGTCATTTCACAAATTCGGGGTTCTTTCATCACATTGTTTTCCTTTAATCACTAGACGGAAAGAGAAATCAAGTACAACTTAATGTCCTTGATTAGTCTTTTGTAATTCGAAATATCACAGTTACCAACCTGTGAATTTCTCAAGAAAGATGCCGATACTTGTTCCACACTTACCAACCTGGGAACTCCGACAAGTCAGGGTTTTTCATTTGAAAAGGTTCACCCAAGCCTGACCAGCCTTGGGTGTTTTTGACAATTTTACCTCAAAACTTGGCTCTTCTGGTTTTGACGAACCAGAATCATTGCCTGAATGTGGCTCGTCTGACTTTGATCTGTCAGATTCATCACCGACATATGGCTCATTTGTTTCCGAAGAAACAAATTCATTGCCACCAAATTTTACCTTCTTCTTTATCTCCTCTTTTGTCCTCAGATTTGCATCTGACGAATTCGGCTTACTTGACTTTGCAGTCGAGTGAAGCGATTCATCAGTACTCTTATTCTTACCAACAGATGAACCCGGGGACAAAATCCTCTCGAGATACTCTCTCGCCTTCTTCCTTTTCTTTCGCAGTCTGTCTTTTTGCCCCTGAGAAAGTTTTACTTTTGCTTCCTGAACTTTAGGTTCTTGAACCTTCTGTTCTTTGACTTTCTGGTCTGAAACTCTCAGTTCCTTGGGCTTGACATTGACTGGTTTCTTTACTATTCTCTGAGATTCAACCCTCGATCTTCCCATCGATCTCCTTGGGCAATCTCTTGCAATATGACCTTTGATTTGACAATTATAGCATCTTCTCGTCTCATATCTCCGGCTTTGGCAGTTAACAACAATGTGTCCTTGATAGCCACAAGAATAACACGCTCTGTTATCATACCTCTTCTCTCTTTCATATTGTACCCCATTTTCATACCACACACTTAAATCATAGCATTGAGTTGCCTTGTGGTAGTCATTTCTCTTCTTGTATCCTTGATTTGGCATTTGAGCACTGTGGTCAAACCTGCACCACTTATTACCAACATTTTGTAAGTTTTCATTTTTAAATTTTTGTGATTGTTGATTTTGATTGGATGACCGATCTGATGAGCTTTTATTTTCTTTTTGAAAATTTTTCGATTTATTATCTTTTTGTTTCTGTTCCACATTCTTCTTTACAGGTTTTTGCGTTGAGCATTCACCTTTCTCAGTAGAATGTAAAACAGTATTTTTAAACATTTCATTTAATTTCAAAAATGTTTTTCTTTTTTCTTCTTTTTCTTTTTCATCATCAGATTTGTCATCACAATCTTCAATTTTGACTTTGTCAAAATTTGTGACCTTGTCACTTATTGGAACAGAATTGATCGGTTTTGGACAAGGAAAATTCAACCTGTCTAATGAAGTCACAAAACCTTTCAGCTTCTTTTCAAGTTCCTCAATCTTGATTCTTGAATTCTCAGCTTCTTTTTCAAGCTGAGAGATTCTTTCAAGATAGAACTTGATTGAATTTTCATTTTCAATTTTAAGATTTTCAAGAACAGATTTTTCATTTTCCAAAACTTTTAACTGTTCTTGAAATCTTGTTTCATTTTCTTTCAGATTTTTGTTTTCCAGTTTTATCCAGAAATCTTCATTTTCTGAAGATTTTCTTTTGCTTTCAAAATCTTTTTCATTTCTTTCAAAATTTTGTTTTCTGATGACAAACTGTTTAACTCTTTTAACAGTTTATCATTCTCAGATTTCAGCTTTTCACAGTTCAAGCGTAACTCCAGAATCTGTTCATCATTGGATTCTTTGCTATCATCATCACACTCTTTGCGAGTTTTATCTGCTTCAGCTTTGACTTCTCCTAAAGCTTCCTTTTTCAAATCTTCAATCATCTTTTTCATACTTTCTTCTGTTCTCTTCTTAAATTCTACTACCAATGGTAAACTTGCTAAACAAACTTCTCTTATCTTTCTCTCCAAATCCGGCAAATACTTTTTATCAGATAACCTTCGTATGTTGAAAGTAGCTTCCCTTGGAAGCAAATTTATTACTGCTTCAAAATCCACCTTTGATGGATCAACAACTGGATTATCCCATGGATCCATGTAACATTCCAAAACGTCATTCCATCTTTCGGCTTTCTTGGCTTCTTTGAATGGTTCATTGAGTTTTCCGATTTCCCATCTTGCATAATCTGCTTTCCACCATCTATCATGATCAACATTAGCCATGTTCTTATATTCGTGAATTACCTTGTAAATTGTAACACCCTGAATTTCGTATGATACGTTTTAATATTAATAAACTTAATAGCCTTATGTATGCATAAATATTACTAGATGAATAAATAAATAAACAAAAGAGAAAGTGTTATGTTTTGGATAGATGAGGGGGTTAAAATGAAAATGTTAACTTAAAATACCTAATACAAGAAAAATGCCCAGTAAGGGGAGGTGTGGGTGTGCGATCGTGAGCAGGGAACCAAGAAGAACTCCTCCTCATCTAACCCTAACTTCACAAATCCATCAAATTAAAAGGGAAGTTGAGGTCTAGTTGAATGCATGAGATAAGAATGGTGATCACCTAAGTGTTTCTTGTATCAAGTAAGTCGAATTTTGCAATTTGGTGATGTTTGATTTAATGGGTTTAGTATAATTCGTGAATGTATTGTTAAATTCAGCATGATTAACGATTTCTAAGGAGATCTAGACATCACTAGATGCAAAATTTTAGTATGGACATGATTAGGGCAAAAAAACCCACTTGCATGTCAAATAATGCTTAGAAATTGTGAAGTTTTATATGTTAATTTGATGATTGAATTATGAAATTGTTATGAATATTGAGTTAGAATTGTATGCTCTTGATTTGAATGATAGATTCTAACATGGTAGGATGTTTATGTTAATCAAGGAGTGAACTATGAAAGTTGTGCTTAAAATGCTTGTACATTATGCTAGTCTAGTGATATGCACACCATGTGTTTGACAAAATGCCTAAATGAGTTTAGTTATGGCTTTTGCATGAATACTTGTTAAGATGATGCAACTTTCTCATGACAATGATATATGTGACTAGTAAATGCCATAACATACTATAAGGATTGTGAAATTAATGTTAAAAGAAAGCTAAAGTACGAGATTATGACATATAGGCACAAAGAAGGAAGAAGGCGCAAGTCACTCAAAGGCACAATCATCACAAGATCGCGGTAAGTTCATATGAACTTTATGTACTTTATTTGTAGATTATGAATGATACCATTTAGAACTATGATTTTTAGGATAATTTTCCCTTTATGAATCTTGGTTGAATAAATGCAAAGAGTTAGTATGGAGAAATGTCCGAAAGATCAAGTTGTGGTAAAATTTAAAAGATCCGTCTATTAGGTTGGAATGATAAATAGAATGATAGTTGGAATATTTAGGAATTAGATTTGCCATACGGGTCAAATGGAGTAAGTACATTGAAGAATATGATATGTGGCGATTCATCACAAATGAATTGGAAAGTGAAATGACGAATGTTTTCGAATGAAAGTAATGATGTTAGTAAGGTAATATGTTATGTTAACGGGTTGAAAAAGAATATGGGATTAAAGGATTTTAATTGTTATGTGTTACGAATTAACGAGTGTTTGTTGTTATGAATGTTAGGTAAATCTCATGCTTGATTGCGGCGCACTCGGAGCGAACACACAAGTGTCGACCTTTTACACGCTTCCGGTTCATGTTGTTGATTATGAATGGGTCAAAAAACTTCGTTTTGTCATATGATGTTAATTTGTGTCTAGTATGTTAGCAAGTAGCTAGAATTTCTAAATCTTTTGGTATATTTTGTACAAAATTGTTCATGGTGAACCTTATGGTCACAATTTTGTGGTTTTGAAAAGTGTTGTAGAACATACATATAATGATGTTGTTAAAAGCAGGGAAAAGGTTAAATTTTCGAACGGGTCATGTCAAAAATTTTTAAGAATTCGTATAAAGTTATGTTATATGATACAAAGGGAAAACGGGCGCCACAAGTTGGTACCAGAGCCTGGGTTTGAGGGATTTAAGCATCAAGTGCTTGAACTCAAACCAAAAGCTCGGGAGAAGTGTGTGTTCGATCCGTGGCGCAAAGCAAGTAAGTGTTCTAAATGATTACGTTATGAAATAATTTTGCATTTCAATATAAATTGTTGTGGGACGTTATGAAATGATTACATGATGTAGTGGAAGATATAGGATGAATCAGATCAGTTTGGGGGTTAATACGGGTCAAAAAAAATGGGTAGAAAAACATGAAAAATCAATAAAAATACGCTGGGCACTACCGTAAGTTATGGTGGTACCGTAGCTTACGGTAGCACCTGGGGGAAGGATGGCTACCGTAAAACAGTAGCTCAGTACCGTAAAGGAAAAGGGGCCACCGTAAGTTACGGTACCACCGTAACTTACGGTGGAGCTCATTTTCAGCCCATTTCAAAATATATTGTTCTGTTTATTGTTTTATTCATACGGAAGGTACTTAGAACGATATAATTCGATCCTAATGGGTAAGAAAAGTATATCAAGGTGTAAGGGATAAAGAATACTATGGAGTTGGTTGTCGGAAACGTTGAGTTTCCAAAGAAAGTTTAAGCATGGTTTAGTCACGAGTAATTTCTTTTACGTACTAGAAAGAATGAGAGCTACGTAGCACTAGTATGGTCATATGATAGAAAGGATGAATGAATGTCTAAAATAAAGAATGATACGATACGATGACGATAAGGCAATAAGTATGAATGATGAATGGAACGTGTCATGATAAAATGATGTTAAACCATGATGGTGGAAAGAATGAAATGAAATCTAATGAATGTAACGAATGTTTTATGTAGATGGCCGATATGGTGAATGTGAATGAGGACGACGAAGCACGCCGAAATGGAATAAGAGCTATGATTGTGGAAGAAGTAATGAAAGCAGTTGAGGCTAGTATTCCCTGACTAGCTCAAGAAGTCGAAGGACAAGTATTGGAAATAATTAATACCTCGGTAACTTCCAAGGTGGAAGAATTGAAAGAAATGATTAGTGAATTGCAAGTGAAGAAAAGCTTTCGGCGATGCACGTACAAAGAGTTCATGGCATGCAACCCCTTACCATACAAAGGGGAAGTTGATCCGATAGCTTGTCAAAGGTGGATTTCAAGTACCGAGGCAGTGTTTACACGAAGTAGATGTGAAGTGGAGGATCAAGTAATGTTTGCCACGGGCCTCCTACAACTTCGAGCAAAAGATTGGTGGGACGCATACTCGAAGGAATTGGGGGATGATAAGGTACAATCGTTAACATGGCAAGAATTCAAGGGGTCATTTCTGAAATATTATAGTCCACAATCCGCAATTGATAAGATTCAGGAAGACTTCTTACGTCTCAGATAAAAGGATGAAACGATTGACGAGATAACAAACAAGTTCCTTGAGAGGGTGAAGTTCTGTGAGGAGATAGCGGGGACTGAGAGGCAAAGGATTATACGTTACCATGCTATGTTAAAGGCTGAATATCGGGAATTTGTAAACCCCTCCAAGTGTGCAACGTTAAATGAACTAATTGAATGGGCAAGAGACAGAGAAATTGAGATAAAAAGGCAGGTTGAACGGGGAGAAAAAAGGGTAGCGGAGAAGCCTACCAACGCAAGCCCATCGAAAAAGGCAAGATATCAAGACCAAAGCAAGAAAGGGAAAGCAAGTGGTGAAATCCCGACTTGCAAGACGTGTGGGAAGCATCATTCGGGTGAATGTTTGTCGGGAAAGAAGGGATGCTACAAATGTGGGCGAGAAGGACATCCTTTTTATAGGTGCCCCGAAAACTCAAAGGCGTGTTACAATTGCAATGAAACGGGGCACATTAAAGCGGAATGTCCGAAACTCCAACAAGGGGCAAAGAGAGATGGAAAGAAGGAGGAGCCCCCCAAGGCTCGCGGGAGGATGTTTCAGTTAACCTCAGATGAAGCTAAAGCTAGCCCGGACGTGGTTTCAGGTATATTCTTGGTTAATTCTATGCCTATGAATGTTTTATTTGATTCCGGGGCTAGTAGGTCGTTCATTTCTAATGAAATGTTAGCTCACCCATCGTTTAAGCTTGAAAAGATGTCAATACCCTTAGAGGTTGAAGTTGCTGATAGTAAAAGCTATTTGTTGCATGATATTTGCAAAAACTGTAAGATAATAATCGAAGATGAGGAAAATAGTATAGACCTTGTTCCAATGTACATGGGGGAATTTAAAGTAGTTGTAGGAATGGATTGGCTAGCCCAAAACCAAGCTGAAATTCAATGTGAAAAGAAAGTCATTCATATAGTAACCTCGGGGGGGAAACGGATAAGTGTTCAAGGGGAAAGGGCCATCAAGCCGAAATTGTGCTCTATAATCAAAGCTGTCAAACATGTGAGGAACGGGGGTAGAGCTTACCTATCTTATGTGATTGCCACTAGTCGAGGTGTCCCAAAGCTTGAAGATGTGAACGTGGTGAATGAATATCCGGATGTGTTTCCGGAAGACCTACCAGGGCTCCCACCTGAACGAGAAGTAGAATTCAAAATAGAGCTGAACCCGGGTGCAAAACCGGTAGCTAAAGCTCTTTATCGGTTGGCCCCAACCGAAATGAAAGAATTGATGACGCAGCTTCAGGAGTTGCTCGATAAGGGTTTTATTAAACCAAGTATTTCACCATGGGGAGCACCCGTATTATTTGTAAAGAAGAAAGATGGTTCGATGCGAATGTGCATCGACTATCGAGAGTTGAACAAGTTAACGGTGAAGAATCGATATCCATTGCCCAGAATTGATGACCTATTTGACCAGCTACAAGGGGCAAGATGGTTTTCAAAAATTGATTTGCGGTCGGGATATCACCAACTGCGTGTGCGAGAAGAAGATGTGCCGAAAACAGCGTTTCGAACACGGTACGGGCATTACGAGTTTTTAGTAATGTCCTTTGGGCTGACGAACGCACCAGCTGCGTTTATGGATTTAATGAATCGGGTGTGCCGACATATGCTTGATAAGTATGTAATCGTTTTCATCGACGATATCCTAATATACTCCCGTAGTGAAGCAGAGCATGCTTCCCATTTACGCGATGTATTGGAGACGCTACGCAAGGAAAAGTTATATGCAAAGTTCTCAAAGTGTGCCTTTTGGCTTAGAGAGGTACAATTTTTGGGTCATGTGATCGATGCGGATGGTGTTCATGTGGATCCGTCCAAGGTAGATGCGGTAATGAACTGGGTACCCCCGAAGAATCCAAGTGAAATAAAAAGTTTTCTAGGCTTGGCTGGGTACTACAGGAGATTTATCCAAGATTTCTCCAAAATAGCCTCTCCTATGACAAAGTTAACAAAGAAGAATGAAAAGTTTATCTGGGGTGAAGAACAAGAAAAAGCGTTTCAGACTTTAAAAGAAAAGCTCTCAAATTCTCCGGTGTTGACACTACCAAATGGAACGGATGAATTAGTAGTATATACTGACGCCTCCCGCCAAGGATTAGGTTGCGTATTAATGCAAAAGGGTAAGGTCATTGCTTATGCCTCAAGGCAACTCAAACAGCATGAAAACAATTACCCAACTCATGATCTAGAATTGGCGGCAGTCGTGTTTGCTTTGAAAATATGGAGGCACTACCTTTATGGGGTGAAATGTACTATCTTCTCGGATCATAAAAGCCTCAAATATTTTTTCCAACAGAAAGATCTCAATATGAGACAACGAAGATGGTTGGAACTCATTAAGGATTACGATTGTGACATCCATTATCATCCCGGGAAGGCTAATGTAGTAGCGGACGCACTTAGCCGAAAGGAGTACCCGCCCCCGATTCGGGTAAAATGCATGAAGATGGTAGTCACTCCTAAACTCCTGGATGAAATTCGAGAAGCTCAAACGAAATCTTTAAATGCTGTTGACCCGAAGAAAGAAAGAACGAAAGGGTCTATTCATGAGTTGGAAGAGAATGCAAATGGTATGAAAACGAGGTAAATCGAATTTGGATACCTCGGTATTGTGAGGTGAAAGAATTATTGTTGAATGAGGCTCACAAGTCTCGATACTCCGTTCATCCGGGGGCTACAAAGATGTATCGAGACCTGAGGATGAATTATTGGTGGCCGGGGATGAAAAGAGACATTGTCAAGTATGTTGCTAAGTGTTTGACGTGTTCCCAAGTAAAGGCCGAACACCAAAAGCCGTATGGAAAGTTACAACCCTTGGAGATCCCGGTGTGGAAGTGGGAACATATAACGATGGATTTGGTGACTAAGCTTCCCAAGACAAGAAAAGGGCACGATGCAATATGGGTGGTCGTTGACCAACTGACCAAAAGTGCACATTTCCTACCTATTCGGGAAAATTATAATTCAGAAAAGATGGCGGAAGTCTATATGAACGAGATCATATCCCGACATGGGGTTCCAGTGTCTATAGTATCAGATCGGGACACCCGGTTCATATCTCGTTATTGGAGGAAGTTTCATGATGAATTGGGGACCCAATTACACATTAGCACCGCCTACCATCCACAAACCGATGGTCAGTCAGAACGAACTATTCAAACATTAGTTGATATGTTAAGGGCGTATGTTATGGATTTCGGAGGAAGCTGGGATGATCATCTACCTTTGGTGGAGTTCTCATATAATAATAGTTATCATAACAGCATAAAAATGGCCCCCTACGAAATGCTTTATGGAAGGAAATGTAGTGTCACACCCCAACCGATGGCGGAATCATCGGGGCGCGGCACTGAGCGAAACAGATTGTTCAGAAGTTCCCACAACAACTATCATACAATTCAGTTATATAACACGTCCCATACCGTGTCCCAAATAATAACAAGTTATCATAGAAATCAACCAAACAATATGGGAACTGTTCCGACAACTCAAATTCTTAATTATTACAAACCAAATGTAATTATTGTTTTAAGACTTCTAGACGGCTAACTATAGATCTTACTGACTATAGGTGCCAGTACAAGATCTACAGATAATTATGGCCCTGGGTCAGGTACGTGGACACTGTCCTAAGGTCACAAACTCCTAGAAGCTTATTATTGCCTCGCTTCCCTAGCACGCTAGTAGCTTAAACACCTGTCACATACGTTAAAATAAAAGTCAATACATATAATGTAAAGGTGAGTACACAAGTTTGATATAGCATATAGAGTTTGAATAGTTTACGCATAACCAAGCACGTACACAAGGGCAAACGATGCATGTAAATTATCAACATGGGACCATCGATACCAACGACTTCGAGTTGACTGTCCGAGACAGTTCGCAATACATGATTACCACCGTAATCCATGCAAGTAATTGTCCTTAGCAACCCCCGTGTGAACGGGTGCTGAGTCCAAACTATAGTACTATGTTGCTAAAGCAGGTAGATAGCACTCCACGTGTAAACATAATAAACAGCAATCATTTAGACAAGTAATACATGCAAGTAGGTTAGCGTTCAAATAGTTTGAGTTGTTTGTGAATTTGATAGAGAACGTATGTAACACCCAAAAGTGCTGAAAGCAAAAAGGGATCGAGTATACTCACAGTGGTTGATTGTGGATTGAAGGGAGCACTGAGAATAGGTTAGCCTGAATAGTTCGATAACACAGCGATGAGTAACGCGGAAAAAGTAAACAATGTACTTGGATCGAGTAGGCCATTCGATCGGACAGCAGTTCGATCGAGTGGGCTGTTCGATTGGTTTGAAAGTCCGTTCGAACATCCATTCGATCGGCTGGCTGGCTCGATCGGCTGGTTCCTTCAAGTGGATTGTTTCTTCCTTTGATGTGAAGGATGTGTTTGTGTATGATGGTTTGCACTACCTTTCAAGTTGGCCGATCGAACTGCTGTTCGATCGGTTAGCCCAACCGATCGGTTAGCATTGCAGACTTGGCAAGATGTCACTCGATCGGTTAGCATGCTCGATCGGGTGACAATCCATTGTTTCAAAAGTCTAAGTGTTTAAAGTATAGTATCTCATGATCCGAGCAGTAATGATTACAATCGAGTGGCGTAGTCGATCGAACAGTACCTCGTCAATACTACACTTTTGTGAGTTGGTGGGTCTAGGTGCTAGTCGATCGGTTAGCCTAACCGATCGGCTGGCATAGTCGTTCGGTTGGGCTGTTCGATCGAACAGCCTAGCCGTTCGGCCAGCTTCTCGATTTGGTTAACCTTTCACCTAGCACTTGGTTATTCCCGTTATTTGTGGATGTTTTAGAGATATTTTGACTACGAGTTGAACCACAAAGCTGAAGTCCCTATTTAGCCTACTGACTCGAGCAGGAATCACCCAAACTCGGTCAGAGACGGCTTGGAACCCAAGTTTAACGTTTAACCCGAAATCGGTATATCTCTCGGTGGAACCCGAATCTTGAACCATGTGTTTGTTTAGATTGACTTATAAATCGGTTCAAGCTCGTTTTCACCGGTTTGAGTGTAAAAGAGTTGAAAGATAGATGAAACCCATCTTCCAATCCCTTTTCCACCGTGAAATGTTAAGATCTTTGGAAGATTTTAGGTTATTGATGTGGAAATCGGTTAGATCTAGCTTGTTCATGGTTGAATGAAGTCAAGAACATGAAGTTCTTGATGAACACCAAGAACACCATGATGACATCACTCAAGAACACCTAGATCTTGGTGATTTCATGGTTGAAATTCAGATTTTGAAAGATAGAAAGATGGAGAATCGATTAATGAACATAAACGTACAAAGATTAGAGCGAAATACTTACCGGTTTGAGAGAAATCTGAGATTTAGTGAGAAGAAGAGGCTGTTCGGTCAGAGCTTTTCCAAAAGTGGAAAGTTTGACAAAGACAACCCTATTTATAGGCTTCCAAAAGTGGAAAGGGTCAGCTGATCGAACAGCATCCCTGATCGAGCAGCTGTCCGATCGAACAGTCCTGTTCGATCGGCTAGCCTGTTCGATCAGGTGGCCCTGTTCGATCGGCTTGCCTGGTTTTGAGTGTTTCGCGATGATTTTTGATATTTCGAGTTCGATGAACGATGATTTGAGGATGATAGAATTCCTAATCAAATTACTTTTAGTTCCAACTACTATATCTAACATACAAGCATCCTTACAACCATTTCGGGTTCGATTTCCATTGAGTTTGATTCACCACACACACTTTAACATAAAAGTAAACATGCACAAGTAACACATAAGGCACACACACACGTATAAAAGCATTAAAATTATCCACACTTGAGTTCGATGATTGACTTGATTAGCTTGATTATTGATTGACTAGCTTTATTGCATTGTTACTTCCTATCATTCACAGTCGGTCGTTGATTCACAGTTCGATTATCGGTCGATTAGTTTAATTATACAACACTTACTCCAAATAATACGAAAATCAAAATGAAACTAAAATGAAATTAATCTTTATTAATCTTTAATTCCAATAACAGTCAACACTTGACTTTGACTTTGACTTTGGAAAACACGGGGTGTTACAGTCTCCCCTTCTTTAGGGAATTTCGTCCCGAAATTAGGCCGAGAACCGTACATCGCCGTGTGATTTTACCTATTTGATGCTTCAGATCTATCTGAACAACTGCGGGTACTTGGCCTTCATGTCACTTTCGAGTTCCCAAGTGAACTCCGCGCCTCGTTTGCCTTCCCATCGTACTTTTACAATAGGAATGCGAGAGCGTCTGAGTTGCTTGGTCTGTCGGTCCATGATTTCGACAGGCTTTTCCACGAAGTGTAGTGTCTCATTGACCTGAAGATCGTCGAGTGGTATTATTGCGTCGTGGTCGGCTACGCATTTTCGAAGGTTTGAAATATGGAAAGTCGGGTGGACATTGCTGAGTTCCTCCGGTAATTCGAGTTTGTAGGCAACTTTACCGATCCTTTCCAGAATCTTAAAAGGTCCAACAAATCGAGGCGCAAGTTTCCCTCTTTTGCCGAATCGGACTACTCCCTTCCAAGGTGATACCTTTAGGAGCACGTAGTCGCCAACTGCAAATTCGCGGGGCCTGCGTCGTTTATCGGCGTACATCTTTTGTCTGTCCCGGGCCTTTACCAAATTTTCCCTTATCTGGTGGATCTTGTCAGTCGTTTCTTGCAGAATCTCGGGCCCAGTCAATTGTGAATGACCGACCTCGTGCCATACAATAGGCGAGCGACATCTCCTACCATACAAGGCTTCGAAAGGTGCCATTTCGATGCTGGAGTGATAGCTATTATTGTACGAAAATTCGACCAACGGTAGGTGTTTGCTCCAACTACCACCAAAATCAATAACACACGCACGGAGCATGTCCTCAATAGTACGAATCGTTCTTTCAGTCTGCCCGTCGGTTTGCGGGTGGAATGCGGTACTCAAATTCAGCGTCGTACCAAGAGCTGCTTGAAAAGTTTCCCACAATCTCGATGTAAACCGAGCATCGCGGTCCGAAATGATGTCTCGAGGCGTACCATGATTCTTAATGATCTCGTCGGTGTAGATTTGGGCTAGCTTGGCCACCTTGTAGTCTTCTCGTATTGGCAAAAAGTGGGCTGATTTGGTTAGACGGTCGACTATAACCCAAATACTGTCGTGACCTGATGGCGTGGTCGGAAGCTTAGTTATGAAATCCATAGCTATGCTTTCCCACTTCCATACAGGTATCGGCGGTTGTTCGAGTAAGCCTGAGGGTCTTTGGTGTTCAGCCTTGACTCTTGCGCAAGTTAAACAGCTACCAACATATAGAGCAATATCCCTTTTCATCCCAGGCCACCAGTACTTGTAGCGAAGGTCCTGGTACATTTTGTCCGCACCGGGATGAATGGAATATCGGGATTTGTGGGCTTCGTTCATGATGATCTTTCGCAAATCTGTCCTCCTCGGAACCCAGATTCGGTCCAGATAATAGAATATCCCGTTGGCTTTGCTCACGAGCTGAGTTCCATCGTGATAGATTCGTTCTTTCTTCAACGTACGCTCGTTGAAGCAAGCGTGTTGTGCTTCGCGGATGAGAGCTTCGAGGTTATACTGAGCCTGGATGTTTCGAACACCTATCACGTAATTCTTTCTGCTGAGGGCGTCTGCAACTACATTCGCCTTGCCTGGGTGATAACGGATCTCACAGTCGTAGTCATTGAGAAGTTCTACCCATCGGCGTTGACGCATATTGAGTTCCTTCTGGTTAAAGATATGTTGTAGGCTCTTGTGATCGGTGAAGATCGTACACTTTGTACCATATAGGTAGTGTCGCCAAATCTTTAAGGCAAAGACAACTGCGCCTAGCTCGAGATCATGGGTTGTGTAGTTCTTCTCGTGGATTTTGAGCTGTCGAGATGCGTAGGCTATAACCTTGTCTCGTTGCATGAGAACACAGCCAAGTCCAAGGTTTGAAGCATCACAATAGACAACGAAGTCATCGCTTCCGTCCGGCAGTGTAAGAACTGGTGCATGGCACAGCATGTGTTTGAGGGTTTGGAAAGCAGTCTCCTGCGCGGTTCCCCACACAAAAGGCTTGTCTTTGTGAGTAAGGGAGGTAAGCGGTACAGCAATCTTTGAGAATCCTTCGATGAATCGTCGGTAGTAACCAGCTAATCCGAGAAAAGAGCGAACTTCTGACGGATTCTTTGGCGTAACCCATCCCTTGACTGCCTCAATCTTTGCAGGATCAACGTGTATACCCCGACTATTCACAATATGACCCAGAAATTGAACCTCCTCCAACCAGAACTCACACTTGGAGAATTTGGCGTAGAGTTGGTTTCCCTGAAGCAACTCGAGAACCAATCGCAAATGCTGCGCATGTTCGGCCCTCGATCTGGAATAGATCAGGACATCGTCGATGAATACAATGACAAAACGGTCTAAGAACGGTTTACACACGCGATTCATCAGATCCATAAAGACCGCGGGTGCGTTGGTCAAACCAAAAGGCATGACAACAAATTCGTAGTGGCCATATCGGGTTCGAAAAGCGGTTTTGGGTATGTCTTCCTCTTGAATCCGCAACTGATGGTAGCCTGAACGTAGATCAATCTTGGAGAAACACTGAGCACCTTGTAGTTGGTCAAACAGGTCATCGATTCTTGGTAAGGGGTATCGGTTCTTGATGGTCAGCTTGTTCAATTCCCGGTAATCGATGCACATTCGGAACGACCCGTCCTTCTTTTTGACGAAAAGGACTGGTGCGCCCCATGGAGAAGTGCTCGGGCGAATGAAGCCTTTTTCAAGTAACTCTTGGAGTTGGTTTGAGAGTTCTCGCATCTCAGATGGAGCGAGTCGATACGGAGCTTTGGCCACTGGGTTAGCTCCTGGAATAAGGTCGATTCGAAAGTCGATATCACGATTTGGGGGTATTCCAGGAAGATCATCAGGGAACACCTGAGAAAATTCTCGGACAACAGGAACATCTTTGACTTCAACTTTCCTTTTCTTGTCCGTCTCTGCTACAACAATGTTGGCCAAGAAGGCTCGATATTCCTTGCGGAGATATTTGCGAGCTTGAAGACAGGACATGAGCTTGAGATCTTTCGCAGTAGTTTCACCATAAACACATAGAATATCACCACTAGTTAGCACAAAACGAATCATCTTATCGGCACACACAACTTCAGCATGGTTTTCACGAAGAAAGTCCATGCCTACTATGACATCGAAACTTCCGAGCTGCATTGGAATGAGATTAATCGGGAATATATGATTGTTGAGCTTGAGAGTACAATCACGGAGCACAGAATTGACAGCAATGGTTCTTCCGGTAGCGACTTCTACTTCGAAGGGTGTCGAAAGATAAGAGCGCTTACGTCTAAGAAGTTTCTCGAATTCAAAGGACACAAAGCAGTTATCGGCTCCAGTATCAAACAAACATGATGCATATATACCATTCACGAGGAACGTACCATTGACCACGTTGTTGTCAGCTTGAGCCTGACGTGCATTGATGTTGAAGGTTCTGGCGTGAGCTGCTTGCTGTTGAGGCTGTTGTTGTTGTTGCTGGGGTTGTTGAGCTTCTTGTTTCACCACTCTGTTCGGGCACCGGTTTGCGAAGTGGTTAGGGTCACCACATGCAAAGCAGGTCCGAACATTGTTTGCCGGGGCCTGTGCAGCTTGAGGAGCTTGAGGAGCTTGAGGAGCAGGTGGCAGGGCCTGGTTAACAGCAGCCTGGGCTTGCGTTTGACGGGGACCATAGCGGCAACTCGCAGTGAAATGCCCGTAAACGTTGCAGTGGGCACAGAGTCGGCAGGCCACACCCACCGGGTGATGATAAGAACATGTAGCACAGAGTGGGTGGGGGCCGGTGTACGCACGCTTCGCCGGCGGCGCATTGATCACTGGCGCTGAACGCTGTGGCTGTTGCTGCTGGGCTGGTACAGACTGTAGTGGAGCAGCAGTGGTTGCGGCAGCGCAACTTTTGTTCTTCTTTCTTCTTCTCGAAGACTTGGAGGCTTGAGTGGTGGTGTTATCGGTTGATGCTGCGGTGACTTGATGCAGGGACTTGACTTGCTTATCCCAGAAACCAGCCTTCACCCGCTTGTCATTAATCTCAGCGGCGAGCAGGTAGGTCTCCTCAATCGTTGCGGGCTTGGAGGCGTGAACAAAATCTGCGACACAATCCGGAAGAGCACGGATGTATTTCTTGATGGTCATGTCAGAAGTCTTGACCTGGTCGGGACATATGATACTCAACTGCTTGAAACGGGCGGTGAGACCAGCATTGTCTCCCTCCTTTTGCTTGATACTCCAGAACTCATCCTCCAACTTTTGGCGTTCGTGGGGAGGACAGAACTCGTCCATCATGATCGCTTTCAATTCCTTCCACGTCAGCTCGTATGCAGCGTCGTTCCCGCGCTTGTTCCTTTCTGCGGTCCACCAGTCCAAAGCTCGCGACTGGAAGACACCGGTAGCATTGAGAGTACGGAGGTGATCTGGGCATCCGCTTTGACGAAGGGTGACTTCTACCGAGTCAAACCAATGAAACAGAGCCGTAGGGCCATCTTCACCGGTAAACTCTTTTGGCCCACATGCCTTGAATTGTTTGAAGCTAAAAGTAGCTTTGTTGGGATCTTTGGGCGTGAGGGTTCGGGATTCCTCAGATGACTTGCTTGCGTTCTCGAACACATCACTGACGGCTTTCGCCAGGGTCTTAGAGATGATAGCAGCCAGACGTCGATCCCTTTTCTCCTGGCGGGTAAGACGTGAGCGTGTTCTAGGTTGTCCAGTTGACGACATGGTCTGCAATAGACATCGTCACAGGCTCAATCACAACGAATTCGAGTCTCACACGTTCTTAGATCTCTAAAGCTTAGAATCACGTCGCATCTCTCGTCACATAACACATATAATCACATACACATAATCATAGAGGCACATAAGCACAGAAGCAATTTGGGCACATAAGCACAGAAGCAATTAGGGCACATAAGCAATTAAGCAAATAGAGCACTTAATTTCCTAAACACATACGCAATTTTATCACAGGGGTAGTCAGAAAACAGAAACCTATAACCACAAGTCGAGTGTCGTTCGTTTTGCGTATCGGATAGCATCACAATGTATCGTCTAACTTAGTCGTATAGCGTAGCATAGCACACTGGTTTCGTTTAGATCACATCAACAGGGATTTGAATCGAGATAGGATAGCAACAAAAGTCACGCGGATTGATAACAAATGGAGTAACCATCAAATCTTAAAACACGTAAACAGGTAAATCATATAAAATCAACAAAGCAACACTCAAAGTCGGAAAATGGATTGTCTGCGGCTACTAGACTTTGACTAACCATGGCAATTTAACTATTCACAGTTGACTTGTCGTCACTTTCGACTCTAGGGGACATGTTTCTGCCTCGATTCTTGGGCATTACACATGCGTATCCTAGGCCATACTCGTGGGTTCAGGTCGTTGGAGTCCGTCAATTGCCTTGGCGAGATAAAATAAAGTCGGAATAACTGCCAAGGTTAGGGTTTCACCCCTAGCTTAGCAATTTCTTCCTTGTTTTAAGAAAATCTAGAGGAAAGCTTTCATCAAATTACGGGTTTCAGCCCTAATTTGGTATAATTCTCCCCCGGTTGTTGATAGTAATTTGCACAAAGTAATTGGCAAAAATTCGTAATTTAGGCAGGAATTTGCGGGTTTCACTCCTAATCCCGTCCAAATTACAAAATTTGGCTCGGAGTTTGGATGGAATGATAGAACAGAAGAAAACAATATAGAATAAGCACATAAACTTGGTCTCTTGGTTCCTAACTATAGTCTAGGTCTCTAAGACAGCGATCCGGACTAGATCGTGTCTAACCTAATTCCCTATAGTTATGGCTCTGATACCAATCTGTCACACCCCAACCGATGGCGGAATCATCGGGGCGCGGCACTGAGCGAAACAGATTGTTCAGAAGTTCCCACAACAACTATCATACAATTCAGTTATATAACACGTCCCATACCGTGTCCCAAATAATAACAAGTTATCATAGAAATCAACCAAACAATATGGGAACTGTTCCGACAACTCAAATTCTTAATTATTACAAACCAAATGTAATTATTGTTTTAAGACTTCTAGACGGCTAACTATAGATCTTACTGACTACAGGTGCCAGTACAAGATCTACAGATAATTATGGCCCTGGGTCAGGTACGTGGACACTGTCCTAAGGTCACAAACTCCTAGAAGCTTATTATTGCCTCGCTTCCCTAGCACGCTAGTAGCTTAAACACCTGTCACATACGTTAAAATAAAAGTCAATACATATAATGTAAAGGTGAGTACACAAGTTTGATATAGCATATAGAGTTTGAATAGTTTACGCATAACCAAGCACGTACACAAGGGCAAACGATGCATGTAAATTATCAACATGGGACCATCGATACCAACGACTTCGAGTTGACTGTCCGAGACAGTTCGCAATACATGATTACCACCGTAATCCATGCAAGTAATTGTCCTTAGCAACCCCCGTGTGAACGGGTGCTGAGTCCAAACTATAGTACTATGTTGCTAAAGCAGGTAGATAGCACTCCACGTGTAAACATAATAAACAACAATCATTTAGACAAGTAATACATGCAAGTAGGTTAGCGTTCAAATAGTTTGAGTTGTTTGTGAATTTGATAGAGAACGTATGTAACACCCAAAAGTGCTGAAAGCAAAAAGGGATCGAGTATACTCACAGTGGTTGATTGTGGATTGAAGGGAGCACTGAGAATAGGTTAGCCTGAATAGTTCGATAACACAGCGATGAGTAACGCGGAAAAAGTAAACAATGTACTTGGATCGAGTAGGCCATTCGATCGGACAGCAGTTCGATCGAGTGGGCTGTTCGATTGGTTTGAAAGTCCGTTCGAACATCCATTCGATCGGCTGGCTGGCTCGATCGGCTGGTTCCTTCAAGTGGATTGTTTCTTCCTTTGATGTGAAGGATGTGTTTGTGTATGATGGTTTGCACTACCTTTCAAGTTGGCCGATCGAACTGCTGTTCGATCGGTTAGCCCAACCGATCGGTTAGCATTGCAGACTTGGCAAGATGTCACTCGATCGGTTAGCATGCTCGATCGGGTGACAATCCATTGTTTCAAAAGTCTAAGTGTTTAAAGTATAGTATCTCATGATCCGAGCAGTAATGATTACAATCGAGTGGCGTAGTCGATCGAACAGTACCTCGTCAATACTACACTTTTGTGAGTTGGTGGGTCTAGGTGCTAGTCGATCGGTTAGCCTAACCGATCGGCTGGCATAGTCGTTCGGTTGGGCTGTTCGATCGAACAGCCTAGCCGTTCGGCCAGCTTCTCGATTTGGTTAACCTTTCACCTAGCACTTGGTTATTCCCGTTATTTGTGGATGTTTTAGAGATATTTTGACTACGAGTTGAACCACAAAGCTGAAGTCCCTATTTAGCCTACTGACTCGAGCAGGAATCACCCAAACTCGGTCAGAGACGGCTTGGAACCCAAGTTTAACGTTTAACCCGAAATCGGTATATCTCTCGGTGGAACCCGAATCTTGAACCATGTGTTTGTTTAGATTGACTTATAAATCGGTTCAAGCTCGTTTTCACCGGTTTGAGTGTAAAAGAGTTGAAAGATAGATGAAACCCATCTTCCAATCCTTTTTCCACCGTGAAATGTTAAGATCTTTGGAAGATTTTAGGTTATTGATGTGGAAATCGGTTAGATCTAGCTTGTTCATGGTTGAATGAAGTCAAGAACATGAAGTTCTTGATGAACACCAAGAACACCATGATGACATCACTCAAGAACACCTAGATCTTGGTGATTTCATGGTTGAAATTCAGATTTTGAAAGATAGAAAGATGGAGAATCGATTAATGAACATAAACGTACAAAGATTAGAGCGAAATACTTACCGGTTTGAGAGAAATCTGAGATTTAGTGAGAAGAAGAGGCTGTTCGGTCAGAGCTTTTCCAAAAGTGGAAAGTTTGACAAAGACAGCCCTATTTATAGGCTTCCAAAAGTGGAAAGGGTCAGCTGATCGAACAGCATCCCTGATCGAGCAGCTGTCCGATCGAACAGTCCTGTTCGATCGGCTAGCCTGTTCGATCAGGTGGCCCTGTTCGATCGGCTTGCCTGGTTTTGAGTGTTTCGCGATGATTTTTGATATTTCGAGTTCGATGAACGATGATTTGAGGATGATAGAATTCCTAATCAAATTACTTTTAGTTCCAACTACTATATCTAACATACAAGCATCCTTACAACCATTTCGGGTTCGATTTCCATTGAGTTTGATTCACCACACACACTTTAACATAAAAGTAAACATGCACAAGTAACACATAAGGCACACACACACGTATAAAAGCATTAAAATTATCCACACTTGAGTTCGATGATTGACTTGATTAGCTTGATTATTGATTGACTAGCTTTATTGCATTGTTACTTCCTATCATTCACAGTCGGTCGTTGATTCACAGTTCGATTATCGGTCGATTAGTTTAATTATACAACACTTACTCCAAATAATACGAAAATCAAAATGAAACTAAAATGAAATTAATCTTTATTAATCTTTAATTCCAATAACAGTCAACACTTGACTTTGACTTTGACTTTGGAAAACACGGGGTGTTACATGTAGGACCCCAGTTTGTTGGGGGGAAGTGGGACAACGAGAGATCGCGCCAAAAGAAGTAGTGACCAAGACGGATGAAAAGATTGATATGGTTAGGTCAAGATTAAAAGCAGCGCAAGATAGACAAAAGTCTTATGCGGATCGACGAAAGCGACCAATAGAATTTCAAGTGGGAGATCTTGTGTTATTAAAGGTCTCTCCATGGAAAGGAATAATCCGTTTTCGTAAACGCGGGAAGCTAGGCCCTCGATACATTGGGCCATTCAAAATACTCGCCCGGGTTGGGACGGTGGCATATTGGTTAGAATTACCACCCGCGTTGGATGGAATTCATAACACCTTTCATGTGTCGCAATTGCGAAAGTGCCTAGCGGATGAGACGGCATACGTACCTTTGGACGATATTGAAGTAGATGAGAAGTTAAATTATGTCGAAAAGCCGGTGGCAATAAAAGATTCTAAAGTAAAGCAACTCCGCAACAAATCCATTCGGCAAGTGTTGGTTCAATGGCAACATCGAAAGGGATCGGATCTCACGTGGGAAGCGGAGGAAGAAATGCGAGAACATTACCCAGAATTATTTGGTACGTGTTCAGGTTTCGGGGACGAAACCTTCTCTAAGGGGGGTAGACTTGTAACACCCCGAATTTCGTATGATACGTTTTAATATTAATAAACTTAATAGCCTTATGTATGCATAAATGTTACTAGATGAATAAATAAATAAACAAAAGAGAAAGTGTTATGTTTTGGATAGATGAGGGGGTTAAAATGAAAATGTTAACTTAAAATACCTAATACAAGAAAAATGCCCAGTAAGGGGAGGTGTGGGTGTGCGCTCGTGAGCAGGGAACCAAGAAGAACTCCTCCTCATCTAACCCTAACTTCACAAATCCATCAAATTAAAAGGGAAGTTGAGGTCTAGTTGAATGCATGAGATAAGAATGGTGATCACCTAAGTGTTTCTTGTATCAAGTAAGTCGAATTTTGCAATTTGGTGATGTTTGATTTAATGGGTTTAGTATAATTCGTGAATGTATTGTTAAATTCAGCATGATTAACGGTTTCTAAGGAGATCTAGACATCACTAGATGCAAAATTTTAGTATGGACATGATTAGGGCAAAAAAACCCACTTGCATGTCAAATAATGCTTAGAAATTGTGAAGTTTTATATGTTAATTTGATGATTGAATTATGAAATTGTTATGAATATTGAGTTAGAATTGTATGCTCTTGATTTGAATGATAGATTCTAACATGGTAGGATGTTTATGTTAATCAAGGAGTGAACTATGAAAGTTGTGCTTAAAATGCTTGTACATTATGCTAGTCTAGTGATATGCACACCATGTGTTTGACAAAATGCCTAAATGAGTTTAGTTATGGCTTTTGCATGAATACTTGTTAAGATGATGCAACTTTCTCATGACAATGATATATGTGACTAGTAAATGCCATAACATACTATAAGGATTGTGAAATTAATGTTAAAAGAAAGCTAAAGTATGAGATTATGACATATAGGCACAAAGAAGGAAGAAGGCGCAAGTCACTCAAAGGCACAATCATCACAAGATCGCGGTAAGTTCATATGAACTTTATGTACTCTATTTGTAGATTATGAATGATACCATTTAGAACTATGATTTTTAGGATAATTTTACCTTTATGAATCTTGGTTGAATAAATGCAAAGAGTTAGTATGGAGAAATGTCTGAAAGATCAAGTTGTGGTAAAATTTAAAAGATCCATCTATTAGGTTGGAATGATAAATAGAATGATAGTTGGAATATTTAGGAATTAGATTTGCCATACGGGTCAAATGGAGTAAGTACATTGAAGAATATGATATGTGGCGATTCATCACAAATGAATTGGAAAGTGAAATGACGAATGTTTTCGAATGAAAGTAATGATGTTAGTAAGGTAATATGTTATGTTAACGGGTTGAAAAAGAATATGGGATTAAAGGATTTTAATTGTTATGTGTTACGAATTAACAAGTGTTTGTTGTTATGAATGTTAGGTAAATCTCATGCTTGATTGCGGCGCACTCGGAGCGAACACACAAGTGTCGACCTTTTACACGCTTCCGGTTCATGTTGTTGATTATGAATGGGTCAAAAAACTTCGTTTTGTCATATGATGTTAATTTGTGTCTAGTATGTTAGTAAGTAGCTAGAATTTCTAAATCTTTTGGTATATTTTGTACAAAATTGTTCATGGTGAACCTTATGGTCACAATTTTGTGGTTTTGAAAAGTGTCGTAGAACATAAATATAATGATGTTGTTAAAAGCAGGGAAAAGGTTAAATTTTTGAACGGGTCATGTCAAAATTTTTTAAGAATTCGTATAAAGTTATGTTATATGATACAAAGGGAAAACGGGCGCCACATAAATTGTCTCATGTCACCTGCAAACCAACAATCAAACAATCAGTTTAAACTGAACTGAATACGTGAAATTGTGTTGATGAAACCAATCTAAGACTCGTGTCAAAGATTTGCGGATTTGTTTCAATGTTGATGTCGTGAGAACACGAATGAACCTGAACAAAAACAATTCACAAGATATGGGTTAAAGATGAACTGAGCCTTTACTGATTGAGCTGTTTTCTTAAAACACTGTTATATCACATGATTGGGCCAACCAACTTATTCCAATTATATGTGGGCTTTAACACAGATTCACAAGACAGTCCCAAATAGATTCAGCTCAGTTGGAAACTTTAATCGAAATTCTCAACAACAATTCAGATTCAACTTTTATCAATTCACACGTGGGCCTCAAAGTTAGTGGATTTGAACAATACTGCTTATAGGGCCGATTTATCCTAAAGTTTTCATTGATTGGGCCAATTTTTTATGTCACTTGGGCTGTGCTTTTTAACATCCAACTGTTCGAATACCACTTAGCTGACAATTGATTAAACTTTTGTGATTGGGCCTTTTGGGCTGCACTTCTCTGTGATTGAATACCCACTAAGATCGACAATGATTGGGCCTCACTTTTGACAACTGATTAAATGGGCGGCAATGTAGGACCTCTTGTAAGAATGCTATAGGGCCGCAAGTCCTTCAATTAAAACCAAAATTGTGATTGGGCTGACCTTTGTATGGGGCGGTGCAAAAAGAACAACTAAATCACACAACAGACAAATGGGGCGGTGGACATGTTATATTATCAAATCATGTGAAGATGATGACAAATAAGCGAACCCATATGTAACAACTATGAGCGGACCACTGATCAATGTACAATGAGCGGATCTATTTGTCAAATAAGCGGACCAAACACGTAATTTGGAGCGGATCTGTATGAGCTATAAGCGAACCATCTCAAATCAAAACCTATGAGCGAACCTGATTGTTGACAAATAAATGAACCAGCACAAAAACAAACCCTATAAGCGAATCTCCTGATCTTATGAGCGAACCTGTTTTTTGACCGAATAAGCGAACCTGTGTTGTTCGAAAAAGCGAACCTACCTGTTACCCTATGAACGAACCACAATAGACACAATGAGCGGATCTCTATGAGCGGATCTATACGAGCGGACCTGTACGTTTGACGCGAAAACGAACCGAAAAACCTCGATTTCTCCTAAACGGCTAGGAGTTTCGAATCGAAACTTGGTAGGGTTGTAGATCAGGTATATTCGCACAATATATCCAAAATTCAGACAAATCGGACCGTGAAAACCTGTTCAATTTGACGAATTTTAGTGAAAAACGTGAAAAATATGTAGAAGATGAAGAAATAGATGAAATCGGATCTGAAATTGGCTGAAATCTGGTACGAAAACGATGTGTTTGATCAAGCAATCGAGATCCTAGCTCTGATACCACTTGTAGGATCGGTTTCGACACCTTACGATTGCGTAACGAACGTTCGACGTACGGAATCCGTGAACGTGCGTGACCGAACACACAATAACGTACACTAATCGGTGATTCTATTTATGATGTGACGAATACAAGCTCCGTGAATCACGTTTTGCCACTTTCTCTCTCTAGTTTCTCTCTCTAAGCACCTAGCTCTCCAAGCTCTAATGTGGCAAAAGTTCTAAATCTAAACCCTAAGGCTCCTATTTATAGGCACAAGATTATAAGGGATTTCCCCTTATTTACAATAATGCCACCTTGCCTATTGCTTACAAATTACAATATAAAGCCTATTTTACTTCTATTTCAGCTACGGTTCCGATTGACGAAGGCGATAGACATTCTGCACTAACACCAACTTACATGTATTTTAGGGAATTAGGGATCTGGCGAGGTATGCTATGTCTTTGAGCTGCGTAAGAAGAGTGATGTCATCCAAGTTTAGGGGTTGTGGCTTTTACCTGGACGAGTCACAAGTCTTAAGCTGTGTTTGTTTCATGTTTGTGGTTGTGTCTTTCGAACAAGGTTTTATTTAGTTGTGTTGTATTATCGTTGCATGTGTCGACGTTTGAAAACAATGTTGTGGTATTTTACTTTTAAAACTTGAAGTAATGGATGATTGTCTCGGTTTTATTTTCATATAGCTTTGTTGTGATTAAGCTATGGTATTAAGAAGTCACACCAAATAAACCCACGCTTCCGCAAAGCCAGGGTGTGACATCGAGCCATGCGATGATTAGGAGGACGAATGCCATGAGCTGCATCCCAGTGGAAGCATAAGCCTTCTAGGTCAACGCGCATGCACGAACTTGTTGGGTATAGTCGGGTTACCTTGGGTAGTCGACGCCTAAACACCCGAGGCACTCCGATTATTTTACTAAGCCTATGACTCGCCGGTTTTACGCTTTAATGAACTTAATTACGCTTTATGTGTTTATTATACGCCTTATCGATTTCTTGATTTATCAATTTTCGCTCCTTGTTTTACAAAATGCATAACTCGCGCAGCCATCTCAATCTAAAACGAAAATCGAATGTTCACAACAAAACTAATGTCTAATTGCTCGTTTTCGCTCTCGCTCTCTCCCTCTTCATCGCGCCCTCGCGCATACTACCCCGTCATGTATGTGTATAAGTACAAACTACAACTAATTATATATATACAAACAAATCAATTGTGTGAGAACTTAGGAACCTCGTGTCTCCTATGTGGCTCCTATGTGAAGTCTATTATATTACTCGCAACAAGTTTTGATCGCGCTCAATCGCATCGCAAACTCAAAATCATTATGATCGAATCTCACTCCAAATCTCTCTCTCTATGTCTAGATGCCTTCCAACGACTCTACCTCGAGATGAACAGCTAGGAGAAGAGCCAAACGAAGCGCCGAAAAGAGGATTGCCTCGCTTGTGGTCAGGGAAGTGGCCAAGGCCATTCCTCAAATTGTCGCTCAAGTGCACTCTCTTAGCAACTCTCGAGCCTCAGAATACTCTAAGACGGAAGCGCCACAATCTGCTTTCCTTTACAAACACTTCAAAGCCTGTGACCCGATGGAGTTCACGGGTGAAGGAGGTGTATCCCAACTACTCCAGTGGTTCAATTCTATCGAAGTTACCCTTCGTCAGAGTGGGTGTCCCGATGGGTTTCGTACTACTTGCGCTACCGGAGTATTTCAATCACGAGCACTCGACTGGTGGACCGCCGAACGTAACAAACGTGGGATCCCCGCATCCTACGCTCTCTCATGGGATGAGCTGAAAGAGCTCATGAAGAAAGAGTACTGCCCTCCCCACAAAGTCCAGAAACTCAAAGACGAATTTTGGAAAATCAAGCAAGTCAAATGTGACAATAATGGCTACACCGCAAGGTTCAAACAGCTTAGCCTAATCTGCCCAAGTCAAGTCAACACATCAGAAAGAGCCACCACGAAGTATATTCGCGGCTTGCCTGAGTGTGTGGGCGATTTTGTTGAAGCTGCGAGACCTGCTACCATCGAAGAAACCTATCGCTTGGCCGCAAAAATCAACAACAAACGAGCCTTAGACGGATTTTTCTCCAAGAATCCTGTCAGACAAGCTCATCAAGCAATCATCATCAATTCTTCTGACGATTCGTCCAATGATTCTTCTGAAGATTCCTCCGACGATATCTCCAGCGAATCATCAAACGAATCCGCCGACAACACTGCATCATTTCAGGAAGCTCAGCCCAGCCGTAAACGAAAGACCATGAGCCCAGACTCTTCAACAACTGGACTATCTCAACCAGAACCTCTCCGAGCAGCTCCAGTTCACTTAAAACGTGCCTACAACGGAACTCATCCCCTATGTTACACGTGTACGTATCACCACCCGCCAGAAGCTAACTGTCGCTATTGCGCAAATTGCAACTGGTATGGTCATCTTACGCAACACTGTCGCACGGGACCGCAACCTTGAGGAATTTCAGCAGCAACCGCAGTCTCCGCAGAAGTACTCCACAGCAACGTTATTTTGCTTCTAATGTTGTTGTAATAACACGAATTATCGCCGTCAATTTCTTTTATGTGTGGAACTTATTCTATCTCTCGACGCATGTGAATTCTATTTCTCTCTTATACTCGCGCACAATCTAATGCTAGCACTATGTACTATATAATGTATTTTACCCCTACTATGCATTCTTGAGATAAGGTACGATAAACGTGCAAGAATAAAATTAATCACGGGTGCACACGGGATTATTTTGGTTAGTGCACGAAGATCATAGTGAGTTTCAATGATGCCTTAACGTTCAGGGCATGGTTAAGCGTGGTGGATACGCCGCTGGTACTTCCTATATATAAGCGTCTTGACCATGTCTGACAAAGTGTGACATCTATTCATGAAATGAAGGCGCATGGTTGAAACATGACGGTGTTTCGCCATGCTAACCGAAGTTTTGTGAAGAAAGTGCCATATGGAGTTGGAACGTAGACCTATGATACTATTGTGGTTATTTTCGACACACTACACTACATCGCAAGGCGTAACAATCTCAATCGCAACTCAAAGCGTGTAATCGCAAGACTTTTCGTAAGTCAACATGCTCACAATCGCATTATCGCTAGAATCTATCTCGCAATCTCAATCGCTTATTATGTGTATCGCGCTGTCGCTTATTATGTGCATCGCGCCATCGCATATATCGCTCGTGTATTGCTCCATCCCTCATCGTGTACCGCGTAACGTAATCGCTATCGCTATCGCTTACCAATATTAGTGTTGTCTGTGTTAAGTTAGCACACATAACCTCGCTTCACGAGATGAAACTCATATGGTTAAAGCATGGTGGATACGCCGCTGGTACATCCTATATATAAGTGTTTTAGCCATATCAGCAGATTTTCGTGGAAAAAGGCCATGTGGGGTCTAATGTTAGTTAAATTTTGTGGTAATTAATCAATCCAATCGAACCGCATTCAACGCGCATATTTCCCATTTCTTGCAACGCATCGATCGTCGCCTATCGCTCGACGGTTGTCGCTACCGCTTGTCGCTTATCGCTTATTGTTTACGCTTGTCACCGCCGACCTTGCTTATTATAAAATGTCGCGCTATCAAGTTTTCGCGTACCGCTTATCGCTTCTCACACTTGCTCGTATCGCTAAACTGAGTTCGAAAACGAATTCATCGCTCAGTTCGCCTTTCAAGACTCGATCCAACCCTTTTCCGTTTGGATCGAGTCATCACAACTCTATCTGTACTATGTTGACACGGATGACACTGCCTCACGAGACGGAAGCCATATGAATAAAACATGGTGGATACGCCGCTGGTACTTCCTATATATAAGTATTTTTACCATATTGTAGAACTTTCGTGGGAAAGTGCCATGCGGGGCCAATCTTAAATTTAAATTTTTGGTATTATTAAAAGGCTTTGTTTACACAAAATTTTAAACTGATCTTTTCTTACAAAACTTTCTCAAAAATTTGATCAAAACCTTTGTACAAAACGAGATTTTCATGTAACGATGGTGTGGCAATCGACTCAAGTTACTACCGCGTGACAAGAAAATTTCGTAAAACGAGTTTAAACACCCTAACACCTTTTAGTAACCTGATAAAACCCCACTCATAGCGCTGGCGTGAACATCGAAATAGTTTAACGCCGCACTGTGAGAAGATTTTCGTAAACAAGTTTTTCCTAATTAATCGACTTTTCGAAAATTTAAAACGCTTTGGAATCACATTCTTGTGTGTATTATCGCCTTTGATCATACGAATCGCTCTAACTCGTCGCTCTCGCTTAGTCTTCGCAATGCTCTCACGCGTTAATTCTCTATCTATCGCTCGCTATCTCATCACTTTTAATCGCTACACTCATTCGCATCAACTCTCGCGACCCTTCTTGTGGATTAATTTCGGGACGAAATTTCCTAAAGCAGGGGAGACTGTAACAATTGTTACTACACGTTATACTCGTTACGCCTAGCACCAGAGATTCGGATCATAATGTACCTATATCGCATATATCGCTATATTGCAGTATTTTCGCATAATTTCGCGTACTTTATCACTATCACATCACATCACATTGTACTAGCTGACAACCACGAAGATGTCGAGTGAGGACCAATTCTACCCTCCTTCATATCCGTGATGTGTCGCAGTGCAACTTATTACTCAAAACGCACATCGCATCACACATATTAACGTTCACGATGACGTTGAGTGAGGACCTATTCTACCCTCCTCAATGACCGTGAAGCGTCGCAAAGTAACGCATATTCGAAACGAAACCCGGTTATTGTATCGCAACTTTGAAATATGGATATGTATATACGACCCAAAGTGGCTAATTATAATAAATATATAAAGATGTGGATGAGAATGTGTAACCAAACTATCGAAACACTTAAACAATCGAAACAGAACGCCAGAACTCAGCTCGCCAGAGGTGTTTGATCGAATGGCCATCCGATCGGACAACCATCCGATCGGACAGCCATCCGATCGGATAGCCATCTGATCCGATGCACTGCACCACCTCCTCTCCTCTCTTGCCTATAAATAGCCCTTGTCACATCACTGTTCAAGTGATGTGACAGCTCTCACTCGACCAGCACGCTTTGGGGCTATTTCCTCTCGATTTCTCGCGATTTTTGTAAGTTTTCAACCTAAATCTTGTACTTCTATGATCCATGCACCCTTCTTCATCTTTTTCACCTTTGAATCCTAACTTTTAACCGTGAAATCAGCGGATTTGGGGTGTTCTAGGATGAGGTCATCATGGAGTTCTTATGAACTTCAAGCTCTGGCCTCATTCCACCAAGAACAACTCAGATATGAAGGATTTCCACAAGATTAAACAATGTTTTCGCATAAATCTACACCTATTCATGGTTAGAAGGATTGAAAGATGGTTTTCCAACTTTCTTTCAACTCTTTTACACTCAATGCACTCAAGACCGATAGAATCGGAGCTTGTACCGACCTTCTACTCATTCTTAGTGTCGTGTTGGTTCAAGATCTGGTTTCTAACAAAGAGACGACCGATTTCGGGTTAACCAAGAATGACCGTCACGAACCAGTAAACCGGTCAGATTTGGGTGATTCCTGTCCGATCGGGTCCCTTGGTTCGAGATGGGGTTCTGTTATTTAGCACGTCACAACACCGTCTCGATCAAAACCACAAAAAAACCCTCAAAATAATCAAGTGCCGTGGATGACTAGATCATTTGGACGGATTGCCGTCCGATCGGACAGGGCAGTCGTCCGATCAGACTGCCATCCGATCGAGTACACCTTGGGTCCCACACTTGACTTTTACTTCAACAAATTGGAGTCTGGACATTGAACGGACTACTGTCCGATCGGATTGTCACCTGATTGGATTACCACCTGACCATGTGGTTTTTAGACTTCAACACTTAAACAATTTTCAACATATTCAATACCAACAGATTGTCACCCGATCGGACTACACTCCGATCGAGTGGCAAACTGCTGTGAACTTATTCTCACTAAAGTATCCACCAATCGGGTTGTCGCCCGATCGAACAGTTATCTGATCGACCGACCTGAAAGGTAGAGATACTTCTCTGTTTTCAAAATGCTACAACGAAAACTTCAAAAGACAAACCATCATACATAAACACATCATCACCAAGCAAAGTGACAATCCACTCGAATGGCCATCCGATCGGATTGCCATCCGATCGGATCACCATCCGACTCTTGGTTCACCGCCACCGCTTAACGCACAATTCAACGCTCACGCTATCGATCTGTAACAAGGATAATCTCAGACGCGCTCCCTTCAATCCAACCAAGTTGTGTTTGCTTGCCGAACACTGACTGTGAGTACACTCGAACCCCTTTTTATCGCATTTTGGGTGTAACATACGTTCTTATTAAATCGAATTTATCAGAACGAATTATTCAGTCAAACTATTTATCACTTGCGAATAACTGTTATGCATATTTATACATGATGCTAGTTACATATGTGTTAGGACTTATACTCGCGAGGTCCCGCCTTAACTAGTATAGTACTATAGCACCCGACGGGGTCTAGTTAGGATGAATAGCAATCGCAATCGCAGCTCGAGTGACTTAGCTGGTAGTATCGGTCTTAAATGCATGTATGTTGAGGTATCTCGTTTATGTATTTGGAAATTCGCAACACTTTTTATCTATTTCTCGCTACTATCAAAACTTGTATACTCGCCAATTCTTTTGTATTGACGTCGTTTTAACGTATGTTGCAGGTTTAGTCGCATCTACATCAAATCAAGCTAGGAAGTCTAGAAACTCACCTAAAATCTTTGTTGTCAGATTTGTATTGTTCGGGAGGACAAGAAATCTGTGATACCTTATGTGATTGTATGGTTTATTAGTATGGGATAATGAACGCATTAAATACTGTTGCAATATAGTTGTTATGGATTCTCTTGAGCAATCTAATTCGCCTAAGTGACACGCCCCGATGATTCCGCCATCGGTTTGGGTCTGACAGGACACTTGTAGTCAGTGTTGCAGAAATCGGCCTAGGCGGCCGATTAATCGGCACCTATGCGCTAGTCGGTGGGTTACTGCCTAAATTTAAGCTAGTCGGTCAAAAAATCGGTTATGGTCAAAATCGGTCAAAGTCGGTAAAAGTCGGACAAAATCGGTCAAAATCGGTAAAAATTGGACTAATCGGGCCCATGTTTTTTTACCCAAAAAACCCAATTTTTGAAACCTGGCCCATGGTTTAAAGCCCAAATTTTAATTATAGATCTATTTTAACATTTAAGTTTAGGTATTTTAACATTTAACCCCCTCTATCTTTCACTAGTTTACATATGGTTCCTAAACTTTTAAATTTATTAATAAAAAGTATAAAGTTATCTATATATATATATATATATACAAATTTGTAAAATTATACTTAAAAGGTCCAATCTGATTAATCCTGATTAATCCCTAAGCGGTACCTCACCGCCCGACTAGCGCCTAACGCCTTCTACAACATTGCTTGTACTGATCTCTAAAGGGTTCATAACACCTGTTAGGATCACATTAAACCTCCACAAGTATAAATAGGTGCTTGATTTCACTTTCCAACTTGCACCTCTTTTTGAATCCATTCTATCTCCTTACTTGGAAGTTCCTGAGCAATAGGAACATCCTAATCAGTTCATTTTTCATCTGAGTGTAACGCCCTACTTCTTCGTACTTTCTATAATTAGAATGCGTTGTTTGTATTTCTATTTTTGGAAGTCTAGTGTTCTTGTATTCACCTTTTCGTTGTAATCGTTGCAAATCCCGAGACTTGGATCATAATAAAATTCGTATTTCTTTACATTCATGTTATACACATTTCATACTTGCTCATACATTTGGATTGATTATACATGTGACGATATATTCATAATTCGTGTAAAATACGTTAAACTTATAAACACGTGACTTATATGCTCAATTTATGCGAATACGACACTCAATCTCGACAAACATACTCATTGATACTTGTTTATATTTATTTTTATGTGTCAATTACTTTACATACCCTTACTTATGATACCTTACACTTACAACACCTTAAATCAACTTCAATCATCAAAATATGGAACTACAAGGACTGAAAATGTCAAAATATCAAACAAATGCCCAGCCCTGGATCTCTCACCAGCCGCGACTCGCTGTCCCAACTCCTTCACGGCCCGCGAGGGAGTCTAATCCGTTGAAACGTTTGACAGCTCGTTGATTGGGTAATTTTTGGTGTTTTAACTTGTGTTTCTTGCATTTAATGGCACCAAAATCAACCCTAATTCAACCCCTATAAAACCCAAGCCTCCTACACACATTTTTCACTTTGCGAACTCACTAAACTCACTCTCAAACACTCTAATTCAGCTGGAAATCAGTAGCAAAGGCAGATTCGTTTCAAGCTACAAAAGTAAGCATAAGTTCACTTCTACTTCGTCTTTTTCACTTATTTTTTCTCCTTTGCACTTGGAACAACCTTAGGTGTGTTTCCACAGGTTTTCCATGGAAAACCAAGGCTGTAACATCAACCAAATAAGGTTAAAAGTGCATGAAAACTTTCTGTTTTGTATAAACACTTGTTAAACTTACTTAAACTTGAGATTTCTCAACACATTCCTATGTCCTTATGCCACTAATCAAGACCATGATTATGTGAGCTTAAAAACAAGGTTGTGACATGTAAGTCCAGAGGTTTTAAGCCTCAAACCTTTCTGTTTTAATAGGGTTTTAACCCACCAGTGATGAACAAGTCTTGAACTTGAAGATGTGCGATTATATGGTTAGCTTGGGCTATCCTACTTGCAAATCCACACATCACTTGATGTTTTACTTATTAGATAGAGTTTATTTCATTCCTTACTGTACATTCATGACCATCCTTGTTGTCTATGACAACATGTGTATTGGTGAATACAAAAGAGGTTCCTAAATGGAAGATTTATCTTCCTACCTCATGCATGACTTATATGAAGTTCTTGTTATGTTATTGGACTAGAAACTTATGATAAAACTATATAACATATATAATATCCAAGTAACCAAACCTTTGATGATGACCAGTGGTCATTTGTCAAAATTTTAAGTTACATCATCTAAGAACTTAACCACTCGTTATGATTCTAATGGGCGTTTTAGTCCATGAAATCATTCTAACCCATACGGGTTCTATAGTGTCAAAAAACGAGTATTAATTCTAGATGATTATTTTCTCGTATTTATACTTTTGTACGTAGATCCTTAAACCCGAATATAAACATCCCTTAAACTCCAAATCGAACACATTCACCCTTCTAAACCCGACAACCTCGTCACGCTTGGATAATCGGAAAGCATATGCAATATTTGTGAGTGTACTCGTTCCCATTTTTACTTTTAAACACTTTTTGGTGCAACATGTATTCTATACAAAACACGCAACACTTGAAACTTATTTGAATCACACTCTATCCACATTTAAACATGGAACGATTTGATGCTTTTTAATCTCATATGCTATGTAAACTTTTCATGTCTATATGCTCATTAACTTCGTACAAGCATACCTTAACAATTATAGCGCTATAGGATTAACGCACCGCCCATTAGTCTCAGGGTATTGTTAAGTGAAACATGTTAACCTCCCATTAGTCTCAGGGAAAGGTAATTTGCGTTGTATTCTCGGGTTTAAACATATAGCTTACACCAGTTCAGCATATTAATAACTTGCATATTGTTATTCATGTTGGATATGAGCACGTTAAACATCTTTATCCTATATTATGCTATGTATAAAATTTGTATACTCGTCAACTTTTTGTTGATCATATTTTAATATATGTTGCAGGTTGATAGACGAGATGATGCTAGTGAAGAAACAAGATTTAGGTGGACTTAGAAACACACCTAGAATAAACAATTATTTGATGTTATGTTTGAAACAATTTTGTTCATGTTTGAATCTTGTATGACATTTTAGCATTTTATGAAATTTACTTTAAATTATATTGTCACATAGTGTTATGACGCTTTGAGCGATTTGTTCATCTCATCCCGATGTTTCCGCCATCGGTTGGGGTGTGACACTAAGGATCACTAGTAAGTGGTCCTTTCATCTACATTTTCGTTTTATAGGCTTTTCAAGCCAAAAGTCAAGCAATTTCGATAATTGCTTTGACTTTCGGTCTAGACCCTTATGGTCCAGCCATTGTTCGAGTCGAACATGGCTATGTGATCGTAATTAGGTAGGTGTTAACCCTCAAAAGGGCACCTCCTGAAAATCATGTTAACTAGGTCAATTGACGGGTCAAAGTTTTAATGTTTAAAAAGTTAAACGGGTCAGATTTCATAAATGTTATAATCTGATTATATAGATGTTATAAAATATGTTTTCACACTTAAACAAGTTAGTAATAACTATTAGAACGTGTATGAACATGTTCGACTCGTCAATTCCAGTTTTAAGGTCGGTTCGCAACCGAAAGTTGAGAAGTTTGACTTCTACTTTGACTTTCGATTCTGACCCGATTTACTTTAGTTAGATACTGATTAAAGGTTGCATTATGATCGCATTTTAATATAGCATAACCCTCGGAGGTTATATTACATGATCATAATCATATTCTGAGTTTTTGTTCAAGTTTCGTTATTATGTCATACTTTGACCAAATTGCCCTGTTGCAAATTATAAGGTTTTAATCAACAACGAACTTGCAATTAACTTACCTACTGATATGTTAATGTAATTAACATATTTTGATGTTATTAAACTGATCATAAACTGAGTTTTCATACGAGATCATAAATTATGTTTTTAATTGACCAAAGTGCCCTTTCGGCACATAATATGGTTTTAAACATACTTTATCATATCAAACCTATTACCTACTGATATAATATCATAATCAACATATTTTGGGATATCAAATATGTGCATAAACTGAGTTTTTATTTAAAGATCACAAAGGTCATTATTTAATGACTGAAATGCCCTTTTGGCGCATAGTATGGTTTCAAACCATAACTATCAATCAAAACTTGATACCTACTGATATTATAACTTATTTAAAATGTTTTCACAGTAGGTACATGATCCTAACTCAGGCATTCAAATAAATTCTCAAACTATGTACAGAATGACCAAAATACCCATACGGTACATAGTTTGGTCTTAAGTCATAAAACTCACATATGTTTGATTACTTACTGATATTATATCACAAATAAGGTATTTTACTCGTAATAGCCTTGTACGATAGGCATGAAAAGGTAAAAAAACATGGTGACATTTTCTTAATTATTTTACTCGTAATTACCCTACAAGATCAAAATTACCCTACATGATCAAAATTACCCTACAATCAAATTTATCCTACAAGTTCATTTGTAGACTAATTATGATGGTTTACAAAATTACCCTAGAAGATCATTTGTAGAGTAATTATGACACTCTGCAAAATTACCCTACAAGATCGTTTTACAAAATTACCATACAAAATCATTTGTAGGGTAATTTTGATAACTACTCTACGAGTAAATAATTACGAAAATGTCACCGTGATTTTTTACCTTTTCATGTCTTTTGTACGTTTTGTTCGATAAGGCTATTTGTATTTGATCTTTTGCCTAAGTTTGTAAGATACTAAAATAATAAGAAAAAGAGTAAATTACAAAAATTGTCCTTTATGTATGTCACTTATTGTAAACTGTGTCCTTTATCTTCAAAAATTACAGAAAACGTACCCGATGTTTGCAAACCCTTGCAAGTTATGTCCTTTAGCCCTAACTTAGTTAATTTTTTGTGGTTAAATCTGACCAAATGAACCCCACATGAGGGTATTTTGGTCATTTTACTCTTATGTGGGGTTTATTTGGTCAAATTTAACCACAAAAATACTCTCATGTTGGGTCCATTTGGTCAGATTTAACCACAAAAAATTAACTGAGTTAGGGCTAAAGGACATAACTTGCAAGGATTTGCAAACATCGAGTACATATTCTGTAATTATTGAAGACAAAGGACACAATTTGCAATAACTGACAAAATTAAAGGACGATTTTTGTAATTTACTCTAAGAAAAAAACTAAAAGAGTAAAGTACAGTTTCAGTCCCTGAGATTAACACCCGCTCGCAGGTTCGGTCACTATTTCAAAAAATTCAACACTTCAGTCCCTGACGTTTTCAATATGATTCAATTAAATCCCCGGGGCAAACAACCGTTAGTATAACATTACCATTTATGTTAAAAGACCTTTATGTCCCTTAGGGACTGAAAGTGCAACTCGAAAAAGAGACTTTTGTTTTATCATCCCTATACCTTAGGGTTTAATTGAATCAAATTGACAACATCAACATAAGTGGGTGTTAACCTATACTTTACTCACACTAAAATAAATAACCGAAATCCTTAGACTCCTTGTAACCGGGTACGATTGTACGAACCATAAAACTGGGTCTTGACTCTTGACCGGGTCAGGTCCGGATTAAAACGTAACTTTCTTTTTATCACTTTAAGAAACGTAGTGATTCCGACCTGACCACTTTTGTCGTGTTTGGACAGCCATGCTCCCAAGTCCCAACTCCCAAGACCCAAATGGACAATTGGTCAACTGGTCAAGGCACCACTTGTTGGCCCTTCAAGTGGTTCACATGGCACCCTTTGTGGCTGTCCCCATAGCTCCACTTGGTGGTCCTAGTCTTGTCTCTTGACCCACGTTTACTCGGTCCATGAGCCATTTGAAACAACTATACATTTTTTTGATCACATGCTAATTACCACTAAAGACTAACTTGTAGGATTTAAACACGTGGTTACCTTTTGAATAGAGAAGAAATGCTTTTTATCAGTTACACCATGCGTAGTGGTTTGATTAATAATGCCTCTATCCTGGGGTGTTTTCTGCCATGTGACAGTCCAGTCAGTATGGGGGCATTATTGAACGTTTTTGCAAAAGTGGCGTAGTGGAATAATGTCCAATAACGTCCCATCCAATCATTACACAATTATTTAATTTTTTTAAATTAAAAACTTAAAATACTTCATTAAATTAAAAAAAAATACAATACTAAAAAATTACATTGCAAAATTTTAAGTTTATAAAAGATCCAAATAAAACATTTAATAAACAAAACTTTAGGAACTGATATAAAATTTTTGAAACTTGAAATATTAAAGATATTGAAGTTTAAAACTACATGGGCCTAATGTGTCAAGAGCAAAGTTTTAAAACAAACACAAGCCTCCATCCCTTCTTCTTCGTAACCTGCAACTCAAACCCCACTTCTCCGGCTGAAATTCCGGCAAACCCCAAAAATCCGGCAAACTCAAACCCCACATTCCATCTCTCTCTCTAATCCTACATGCCCTCATCTGATTGGCCAAACATTTTCCAAAACGCCAACCTCCTTTTTATCGCAAATAACGCCACAAAACGCCGAGGCCCGGACGTGTTCCGACGTGTTTGGACAGTTTTTTTTTTTTTTTTTTTTGACAAAAAACGCCCGATTACGGGTGGTCTTACACAATGTCTCTTGGGATGAAAGAACTATCATTATTATTTCCTCCTTAGTTCTTACTTTCTATAGGCAACCATATTATTATCAATATAGCTCATAGAATAATTGAATTTGATGAAACTAATATCTAAGGATTCATATTAAATTTCTTTGTTTTAACATATTTTTAATAAAAACCTAAAGTTTTATAAACTAATATATTTTCAATGTCGTTTTCTTTTTTACATTATTCTATATGAATTGATTTAATTCCATACAAAAAGAGACGTGTTACACAAAGCTACCCTTACTAGTTGTAAGTAATCATGAGTGTAGTTTGTGTGTAATGTGTATGATAATATTATAGTCATAACTCATAACTTATGCGATAACATGGTCACGTATCATTGTTTACGTCTGACAATGTTTCACAAACATACGTTACACAAGCTTTAATCATGTATTAATAAACTTAAACTTAATTATGTATCTATTTTATCGCATTAAACATAACTTTGAAGTAGATATTCAATTGACTAGAGTCAATCACCTGCATCGCATGTTAACATATGCCATGACTATATATGTTAAATAGTTTTCACATGAATATATGTTAACATATGCCATGACTTACAGAAAAATTAGTTAATCTTCTTGCCATTATTTAGCACTTTTTTTCTTTTAGGCGTGCATAATAAACTTGTACATGAGCAAAGAAATTTTGTTTCTTCATTAGAAATTTATCAACTTTCTTTACAAAGAGATGAAATAATCGGCTTAAAAAAAACCCAATTGCCGAAAAAAGCAGCCATCAAAATTGGGTATAATAACAAGATAATGCATGTCAAACATATTAAAAAAATGAACCAATAAGTCACGTGTACTAACGAATAGAATCAACATCCTTTATTTGATTAGCTTAGCTACTTGTAGCCACAGGAGTCCTCGGGCTTGGGAGTCCCATGTACGAAAGCCGAGGCGAGAGCCGAACCTTTGGGCTAGGTCTTGGTGACGGGATCGGACCATAAGCCGCATAGTTTGTAGGCACGACACGAGGAGATAAGTTGACCTGTTCAAGTGCTCGGAATTGTAGCTCGGCTGGATAATCGCGAACACACCCGATACGTGGACCGGTTCCCGATGTCCACTTGCATGATAAACGGCTAGCCAAGCGGTTTAGGCTTGTATGAGTAGGTGTACGGAGAATGTCAACCGGTCTTGGATGTGGAATAACAAGCGGTTTAGGCTTCGATTCGGGTTCAGCCACCTTAAACGAAAAGCCGACACTTACGTCATCATCGTCAACCGAACATCTCTGCATTAAAAGTTGTAATAAGAATTGGAACTACTACGAAATGTACAACTCTTTAATGCATAAAACTCGAACATATTTTTTACCTTTACGTTTGTGAGATCAACGTGGTTCTCTTCCAAGAAACAAATGAATTCCCTAAAGTTTTCTTCAGTTGGGAGGTAGTGACCACTATACGGCCATATAGCCTCGAGAACTCCGCCATGGGCGACTAGTCGTCCAGCCGCGGTGGTGGCGCCACCGGCTAGAAAACTTGAATGTTGAAAAAGGCCTTTCTTTTTCTGGCCAACGTATAAGTTCCTTGAGGTGCTTAAAACAAAGATCCATTTTGAACCCTCAATGGTCTCCAAAGGCAAACCGCTTTGCCGGAAAACAAGCTTCCCGTTTTCGACAATCACTTCGTATGATTCCCGTTCGTTCTGTTGAATACAACATACAATGATTAAAATTATGAGATTTAACGTTAATTTTATGGAAAGGGGTTGCTAAGCGTAACCCCTCCTTGATTTTTCATCGTCCTTTTGTCTTTTAATGATTCGACAACTTGAAGAGGGGCACGATAAGTAAAAATCAAAGGAGGTGTACGTTTAACAAAACCCTATGAAATGAGACCAAATTAAACTTACGGGTCCTAGATATTTGATGCATTGACGTTGTAGATTCGACCTCGGACACTTTTCGAGGTTTACTTCTTTGCCATCTCCGACGTCCAACCTTTGTATTTCAATAAACAAAACACATTAAAATTTGATTAAAATCAAGATTAAAGATAAAAAAAAAAAAAAAAAAAAATCTTGCCGACAAGTTCTTACCAGTAGAAAAAAGGTTGGCTGCTTTCACTTTCAAACCATAGGTCATAATACATGTGCAAGTTGTGTCCATACCGATGTCTTGGGTCAATCTACAAGTCCCAAAAAAAAAAACAATCATTAACAAATTATTAGACAAAATCCAAACTATTAACAAACATTTCAAGAAATCTTGAAATTCATAAAATCAAGCCTTAAAGTTTAGTTTTTTTAAGGTGCTTACAGCTTCAAGCCAATGTTGTAAGGCCAGTTTTTGAGCCTTTTCATTCTTTGACAAGCCCTTTCCGACCTTAGCGGCCCGGGTTCGAGCCCTAGCCCATCGGGACACCGCGGTCTCATGCTTCTCTACGTTGAAAAACGAAACCGAGCTTCGATCCAAAGCCGCAAAATCCAAAGCCTTCCACCTACAAAGCATCATATACAATTTAGGATAAAATTTATATATTATGAAAATTCTAAAGTAAACTAAATAGGTCAAGTTGAAGCTTAAACAGTTAAACTAACCATAATTCTTCAACAACAACCGCGCAATCGGCTAAATTTCTTCGTGTCCGATAACTCTTGTAAATTTTCTGAACTGTAGTAGCCGCAACATTGAGTTCACTAACGGGCCGAGGTGAAAAGAACACAACAGGCTCAGGAAGAAGATTTGTCGACCCCACTTGGCCCGTTTCAAGATTCGGGTTCATGGTTTGGGGTTCAGGTTTTCTAATCTCCTGGACCAAGTTCTTGAAAGAAAGACTGGTTTCAAGCATTATCCTTAATGGTTCACACTTGTTTAAACTAATTGAATTCCTTCTTCTAACTGTTGGACTCGAAACTTCCAAATCACCAGATGTTTTTGAGCTAATTTCGGTTTCGGATTCGGGTTTCTTGAAACTATCTGATCTTGATAGATTCTCTATGGTATTGAGATCATGAGGTAGATCTAAGAAGCCATGTTGCAAGATTATTTTCCAGGCTGATGATAATAATGACAAGGATAAACCCATACCAGTTAATATATACCCTGCACAATCAATGTCATCATCATATTAGCTTAAATTAGGGATTTTGATTAAATAATTAAATCATAAATAATTAATATTATTAATTAAAATTGATTCTGTGAGGTCACAAGTGACGATATTTTTTGTCTAAGCATGCAATAATTGAACATAGATTAAACTAAACACTAATCCACTCAAATGAACACAAAATAAACACGTAAAAACACACATAACCTTTAATAAAGATTCGATTTTTATCACTAAATCTTAATACCCAGTTGAAAAAGAAAGTAACCCAATTTAATTACTAACAAGATGAATTAAACCCAGAAAGGGAAACCAAAAACACACATGAATCAAACAAGTAAAAACACCCATAACCTTCAATAAAGATTTCATTTTTTTCATACCCAGTTGAAAAAGAAAGAAACCCAATTAAGTTTTTAACTATATGAATCAAACCCAGAAAGGAATATCAATAACACTCACCTTGAATCAAGAATTCAGTATTTTTTGCAACCACTTGCTCTGCTTTTGTATAAACTTGTACAACAATGGAGTTGAAGGTTTCTTTGTGTTTTTTTTTTCTGCTTGTGAATTGATGATGAATATGACAAATCTCAACCCTCAGCTATATATATAACAACCCTTGTGGAAAATATTTAACACACGTCTTTGAATTCTTTTTACTTGTGTAAAAGATTGACCAAAAAAATTGCCAAAAAATTATGGTTTGATTTTGACCTTTGGAAATCAAATTTCAAACCCTGGGTGCACGTTTTTTGATGATTCAAAGCTTGAGAATTTGGAATGCACTTTAACTGTGTATGTATTTTGAAGATAGATATAGATACATATATATTTAAATATATTGTAGTAGTAGTAGTAGATAGAATGGTCAAAGATGGAAAGCTGGATCTAGGTTCCATGAAAACTCATAAATAAGCTATCAAATGTATGTGGGGTAATGTGTACTGTTTTTACGTATTATCATTGATTTCAAATAATAATATTATTTAATATAAGTATATAACTTGGGGTTTATGTAAAAAATGTTAAAATAGTTATGATATTTTTATACACTTTAGAATTAGAAAAATAGAGTGAACACATGAGTAATGGTTTTTAAGCGTGTGTGTTGACATAAAGATGGGTTCATGAAGAGAACAGAGTAAAATAAAAATAGTAAGTATGAACGTCAACAAGTGGATAGTTGATCTTAGTTTGAATATTATAGAGGATGTTGAAAGCTTGAGGATCCGCGTCAATGGCGGAAACAGAGGATCAGCATACTGTTTGCAAGCATAGTGGTTTTACAAATTTGACTTTTTATTTATAACTACTTTCCCCCCTTATCACCCGAAACAGTTATTAATTAGGTGTAAACTCAACACTTGATGGCAACTTAAAGAGTTAACTGAAAGAGATAAAAACAATACATGTAACAATATTGTTCGGACAATATCAGTTCGGGTAATCACGGACGGCATCCATACTTACTATAGTTTATGATAAAAAAAAAAACTGAAAAAGATAGTACATTGCGAATATGACCCTGTTTTGAACATAATTTATAAATGAAACCATGAATATTGATTTCAATACTGGCATCGGTTCGGTTGATCATGGTAAACAACGAAAAAAAAGTTAATTCTATATTACTCGTTCGAATTTGAAAATATTTTATCAAAATATAGATAAAAATAAGCACGTCGCAACAATATATTTGGAATTTTAGAAAGCAGTGCATTATATTATTAGAATAACGAAAACAGTACGTTGTCCGTAATAAAAAAACAAAACAAAATGTGAGCTAGCTTTGATAACAATTACGTTTGTGTATCGAATACTTTTACATCATTACTCACAACTCGGTTTTGAAAAAGTAAGAGTAAAATGCTAAAATCATCCCTGGGGTTTGAGCGCTTTTGCTTGTTCCATCCGTATAAGATTTTTTTTTTTAACTAGACCGCTGACATTTTGTTTTTGTTGTCATTTTCTCTAAACCACTTAGTTAAAATGTATCGTTAACTATCATGAACGATTTTAGTAATTCTCAAACCCCAAGGACGATTTTGGCAATTTACCCATTTATTATTTTGTATTTTAGTTTTTAAAATTTTTATTTTTCTTTTTATCTTTAAATAAAAAACATTAAATATAATTATAAATATAATGTATATATATACACGTATTCCACACATTTATATATACACATACTTATTTTTTACCTTTTTACCTTTAAATAAAAAATAATAATAAATTAAAAAAAGTGTGTGTATATATAAATGTATAGTATTTGTATATATTATATTTAGTGTTTTTATTTAAAGATAAAAAATTAAAAAAACTAAAATACAAAAGAATAAATAGGTAAATTGTCAAAATCGTCCATGAGGTTTAATAATTGTAGGTCCCTTTTCTCGGAGGATCGAGAACAAACCTAAACCTTGTTATACAAACTCACTAGCGAGTGCGGAATCCAAGCTAGCAAGCAAACCGGGATGATGCAAGAACAAACACAAGAACACACAAGATTCAACGATTAACACCACTTGTATTAATGCGTAGAAAGTTTCCGGTTACAAGCACAATGTTTACAATCAGTTTGCAAACTCTCAAAGTGTATGTGTGTGTGTTTTCAGCAGAGTATCCTCTCTATCTCTCGGATGTTCTCTCTCTTGGTGTCTCACTTGTGTCTTTCTGTCTTAGTGTCTACTGAAACCAACACACTGCATGGGTATATATACCCATACACAGCAGGTCTTGGTCGAAGGATCCGATAGATGGTCCGAAGGATCATCTATCGATGACAACATGTTCGAATGATCAGCAATGACCTCGAAGGATAATCCTTCGAGGTCCAACAATTCGAAGCATATCTTTCGTGGGGATCGAAGGATCCACATCATCCTTCGATCCCTTATCCTTCGACTCAGACACTTTACATTACAACATATTGGCCAAGTCAAACTAGGAGGATAGTTGACTTGGTCAACTTACAGACTAACTTAGGACATCGTTTACATACAGACCGAATACAGACAAAGTACAGACACAAGTGCACCAACAAACTCCCCCTTGGCTGTAGCTTTGTCTTTATCTTCTATAGTTGTAGACTCGTCTCGAACTTCGACGGTCTTTGGTCTTCGAGTTCCCAAAACTCTGATGTCCTTTCAAGTCTTCAATGTCGGAGGATCTTCAAAGTCTTCACGTCTTGAAAGCAGAGAGTGTATCAACAAACTACCCGTATCATGTAGGAAGTGTGTTGACAAACTCCCCCTTAACATAAGCTCCCCCTTGAGTTATGCTCGTGAATGACTTGATCTTTATGAAGTGAGATCCTTGTGGTGTTGATGATGGCCAGCGGCAACTCGATCATCTTCATCAGTTGAGTGCCTTCACGTTGTGTCTTCATTCCAAAGCTTGTCATCGACCATGTTCTCCTAGCCTTTAGAATCTGCACATGCAAGAAATCTAAACGCGTAATGAGAACAACTGCTTGGAATAGTTAGTATAACCAAAAGACACACGAATGACCATGTCACAATCAAACACCGTCCGACAGTTTGAAAGTTTAATAAAATTTCTCAACTTTAGACTTAACTTTCAAAACTTGCAAATTTCGACCGTTTATGAAGATTTAGTCAGTTCGGTTTTCGTTCAGGTTTCAGGCAACGAAGACTCGAGTTCCAACATCGTACGATCGAAAATAAAGTAGAAAGAAAATCTTTTTGGCTTTTATAAAGTTTATATTAAAACACGCCTAAAATCTTTTTGGTATTTTTGAAATTAAAAAAAAAACAACAATTTAAAATCCTTTGAGTGTTATCAAACGACATCACCGCTAATGTCGTGCTGATATGCACCAAACGACGAAACTGTTTAAAAGAAAAACAATAAAAGTTAAGCAGTAAATAAATATATACAGACATTCTTTTTGCGAGTTTCGAGGGTAAGAGAATCATATCAGTGTACGGTCATGCCAAAACACTCTTGTTGTTCAGTTAGTTATCATTAAGATAAGCATCCTATAACAATTATCGGTATTGTTGTCCACTTAAGCTCAACTTATCAGATGTAATCATGGCGAGGGGATACGTTAAGGTATGATTTATACTTACCGACCGGTGTTCATCCACATCACGACACATTCCCGTATCAAGGTATGCACGAGAGTTCATCTTACCGGTGAGTATACTGATTATCATCTGTTTGACCGTATAAGATGTGAGATACTCACTTATTTTGAATTGAAAACAAGCCCTTTGTGATATAATCACTTATTGATGAGGAACTTGATTTTCGTATGCATGAGGGCACAGGTGCAAGTCCGTGAACAGGTCAGTACTTCCGTACAGCAGAGAGACGAACTTGACACCCGGATAAATGTGATATTTTTATCACTTATTTGTTTTGGACATGTGATTGTTTATCACTTATTGAGGTCGAATGCAATATGTAATATGTACACGTATGTATAGTATTATGGAAGATCTAGACTTGCGTCCCCGTTATTTTTCGGTAAAAGATACAACCATGATACCCAGATGATAAGCAGCATAAAGACCGAATATCTCAGAACCTCGGCAATCTATCAAACGAAATTTCGGTACTAAGACCATATGCCAATGAATGGTTCCCACCTGGTCTTCAGTCGATTAAGATTTATATCACCCTGCACACTTTAAAATGATTGTGAGCCTACCGATACATCTTATATAGAGCTGTTTATCGTTTTGCATTTAAGGTTTAAAGAGGTTTGGATAGACCACTGATGTACTATCATTTTCTCTTTTGCTCTCCAGGAAACTCATTTTTGTTTTTCTATTGTTTTTGTGTTTTTGAAATTTTTCGATGTTTTTGGATTTTCAGATTTTTGGATTTACTCCCCCTAAAATCAATAAACTAAGATAAAATTAAAAACACACAAAGATATTTACAAAAATGATTTTCCGATGTTGGTTTACTCTTGCTTGACCTTAATGCCATTTACCAATAATAAGAAGTCAAATCTAGATTTGTCAAAAGCTTTGGTAAATAAGTCGGCACGTTGGTCATCGGTGTGGACCTTAACAACATCGATTAGCCTTTTCTCAAAGCAATCACGTATGAAGTGATATTTGATTTCGATGTGTTTGGTCTTTGAATGCTGCACAGGATTTTTAGTGATATCTAAAGCAGCAGAATTATCAACGTAAATAGGAGTAGTTAGGAATTCAAAACCGTAGTCCCGCAATTGTTGTTGGATCCAAAGAACTTGTGAGCAACAACTTGAGGCAGCAATGTATTCAGCTTCGCATGTTGATGTAGCGACACACGTCTGCTTCTTGCACTGCCATGTGACTAGGCGATTTCCTAAGAACTGACATCCAGCCGTTGTGGATTTACCGTCGATTTTGCATCCGCCAAAATCAGAATCACTGAATGCGACCAAGTCAAAGTTATTATCCCTAGGATACCACAGACCGGTGTCGGGGTAAGCCTTCAAATAACGAAAAATCCTTTTGACAGCTGCAAGATGTGAGGCCTTCGGATTAACTTGATATCTGGCAAGTAGGCACGTTGGGTACATTATATCTGGCCTTGATGCAGTGAGGTACATAAGGGATCCGATCATCGCGCGATAGTATGAAGGGCTAACAGGTTCACCCTTCAAGTCAGGAGTTATTCCGTGATTAGTTGGCAATGGGGTACCAATGGGCGTTGCATCGGACATCTGGAACCGGCTCAAGATGTCTCCAACATATTTAGTCTGATGGATGAATATCCCAGACTCCGTTTGTTGCACTTGTAGGCCCAAAAAGAAATTCATTTCCCCCATAGCACTCATCTCGAACTTATCCTGCATGATGCGCTCGAAATTCCTACACAAAACATCATTAGTAGAACCAAAAATAATGTCATCAACATATACCTGTACCAGAAGAAGATCTCCATCTTGTTCTTTGATGAAGAGAGTACAATCGATAAGACCTCTTCGAAAACCGTTCTCCAGCAGATATGTAGATAAGGTTGCATACCAAGCTCTTGGCGCTTGATGAAGACCATAGAGAGCTTTGTTGAGCAACCAAACCCGATCGGGATGAACAGGATCTTCAAAACCAGGAGGCTGTCCGACATATACCTCTTCTTCAACCACACCATGTAGAAATGCACTTTTGACGTCCATCTGGTAAACTTTGAATCCTTTGAATGATGCATAAGCCAGAAAGATCCGAATAGCTTCCAGACGTGCAACTGGTGCATAGACTTCGTTGTAGTCGATCCCCTCTATCTGACGAAAACCTTGAACGACTAAACGAGCTTTGTTTTGAATAACCACTCCACGGTCGTCTTTCTTGCATTTGAAGACCCATCGAGTGCCAATCTTCTTGTAGTTCTCAGGCTTTTCAACAAGCTTCCAAACACCAAGCTTGTGAAATTGCTGCAATTCTTCCTGCATGGCTTCAACCCAAGCACTATCTTTCAATGCTTCTTTCCACGACTTTGGTTCTTCTTGTGACACGTAACACGCGAAGGACCAGTCATTTTGTTGACCAGATTCTCTTATAGCTGAATACAAACCAGCATTCCGGTTGTTTCTCAGCTGATTACGCGTCTGCACACCGCGATGGACATCTCCTATTATATTCTGCTGGGGATGGGTATCGTGAATCCTCATTTCAGGATTATCTGGCACACGAGCATTGATACCCAAATTGGTAAGATTAAGATCAACAACCAACTCCATACCAGGAATGTGGTTAGAGGTGGATGCATTCCCTTCAGCAGTGTCTACATTCTGCGTATGAGGTGTATCTACAGAAGCACCTTGAACAGGAGCAGCTGGAGCTGAAGATCCTTCAGCTGCATCATGATATTCATCATCTTCAGAAGAGTCATTATAATCAGCAGCATCTTCATAAACCTCATTTTGAACCATATTGTTGACTGACGAAGAAGCTTGAGGGTCAACAACAATAGGTCTAACCAATGGCGAGACAGCAGCGTTGTCACTTTCCAACAACATTCGAGCCGCTGCTGATTCTTCGTCAAAGGTTGGCAGATTGAAGGAGTCAAATAGCCATCATAATCGAACATCCACGGATCACCCGGAGCCCTAACAGGACTCGTGTACCTTTGAACCCTAACTTCGCTCCATAGCTCAATCTTTTTGGTAGCTAGATTCCAAACACGAAAATTCGGGGTAGCATATCCAAGGAAGAAACCCTCGATAGCTCTTGCACCAAACTTTCCATCCGGCTCAATCATAGTACAAGGAGCACCAAACGGTTCAAGGTAAGAAAGATCCGGTTTCCTTTTCTGAAGGAGTTCGAAGCAAGTCTTGCCATGTCTCTTTACTGTAAGAACTCTGTTTAACGTGTAGCATGCAGCCGATACAGCCTCCCCCCAAAATTGAATAGGGAGTTCCGACTCTACTAACATTGTTCTTGCAGTTTCAATAATAGTTCGATTCTTCCTCTCAGCGACACCATTTTGTTGTGGAGTATAACGAGAACTGTACTCATGAAGAATGCCTTTAGAAGTACAAAACTCATCCATAACTTGATTCTTGAATTCGGTTCCATTGTCGCTTCGGATCCTTTTTACTTTCAACGTATAGAGATTCTCCAACATTGTAAGAAGATCCTTGAGGATGCCAGGAGTTTCACTCTTGTGTGCCATAAAAGATACCCAAGAAAATCTAGAGTAGTCATCAGTAACTACTAAACAATAAGCATCACCAAACGTTGTCTTGTGCTTCATAGGTCCAAAAAGGTCCATATGAAGACGTTCGAGAGGCATGCTGACAGTGTTGATTTTCTTCAAAGGGTGAGACTTCTTTGTTTGCTTCCCCTTTTGGCACGAGACACAGATATCTTGTAGATGAAAACTTCTTACAGGCACACCATTCACAAGGTTATTTTTCACCAAATGGTTCATTTTTCTCAAGTGAATGTGTCCCATTCTTCTGTGCCAAGATATAGACTCCTTTTCCGTGGCTTTTGAGACAAAACAAGTGACTTGTGCAGATGTAGTAATCGCTTGGCTCATGTCAAGAATATAAAGATCATTAACTCTCGGAGCCGATAAGAGAATCCATTCTTGTGGAATTTTGAATCCAGGTTTCAGCACATAGCAGCCAGCGTCATCAAAAATCACTGAGAACTTTTTATCGCAGATTTGCGACACACTCAGAAGATTGTGATCAATTTGCTTCACATAATTGATCTTATCAAAGCACACGATACCATTGGAGATACTTCCTTCTCCAGTGATGTACCCACCTTTATCACCCGCAAAAGCAACATACCCTCCTCTAATATTTCTCACGTCATACAGGAGCCGTAAGTCGCCAGTCATGTGCCTGGATGCTCCACTATCAACAATCCAATGACTATTAATAGTTCCTCCTAGAACATCCTGCACATGTCAATTAAACACATCAGTTGAGAATGGGGACCCAAGCCTTAGTGGTCTTGGGTCGTCCCTTGGCATCACGAAACGTGAGCTCGATCTCTTGATGGTTTTCAAGAACAACTGCTCCCCCTGAATTGTCACCCGACTTAGGTAACCAAGTTTGTCTGTGCCTACCAGTTTTTGAAGATTCTGGTTTTACAGGTTGTGACACACTTGGTTCCTTTTGCACTGCTTTAACTTCAGATTTTAAAGCTTTTTCAACAGTTTTCATGTTCTTACGTCGTTGTTTAGTTTCTTGTTCTTTTACAGTTCGTTTATCATGTTTAGGTGAAACTGATCGACGTTGAGGGTGAACTGTTTCAGGTGGAGTTTTCTCAACAAATTTCTTCTTTGGAGCATTTGGGCAGTTTCTGATAATGTGCCCAATTTCTCCACATTTGAAACAAGTTCTCCTTTCAACAGACTTAGGAGAACTTGATCGACTACCAGATGTTGAGCCTGTAGAACCTGAGGTACTTGCTCTTTCATCACACCCGTTTGTGTGTTGGGTGTAATTGTTATCACTGTTACGTTTCAAAATCTTGACTTGTTGTACAAAATCAGTGTTTGATTTGTTTTCAAAAGTCTCAATTTTATCTGTACCTTTTGATGCTACAAACTTGACATCTTTTCCTTTCTTCATGTAACGAGCTCCTTTTGACTCAACCTTAGCCTTTGGCTTTGGAGCTCGTTGTTGTTGTTTACCCTTAGAAGCAGTATGTTGTTGAGTGGTTGGAGATTTTTGATTGCCAAACTGTTTTCTAATCTCAGCCTTAGGAATTGGATCACATTGTGTTACCACAATTCCCGGAAGTGTTTTTCCCAAAAATTTGTTTGTATTGTCTTCAAAGACTTTGTCAATCAAAGATTTATTTACATTTTTAATTGGAAAAACATGATCTGAGTAGATTTTATTATCTCCAACCAAGGTGTACAACACATTACTGCTTTTAACAGTAGACTCACCAGTCTTATCAACCTTGACAGGATCAATCACTTGCTTCTTAACAGATGGAATCTCAGGAGTATCAGGATCACAAAGAATGTGATTCTCTCGTGGAATATCTACTCCTTTCATCTTGCTAAGTGATTTATCCTGATCACTTACAGCCACTTCTGATTCATCATCCGATGTCTCATAGTCCTCGATAATTGGAGGACTTTGCTTCATGGATGATGAAGTTTCTTGTTCCTTAGAGGCTGTGTTTGAAGAATTGTCCGGTTTGAACCCAAGGCCAGTAGTAAACTCCTCAACATCAAGAGGCACACTGGGTTCATACCGAGGCATTTCTTCCTCGTCAGGCATCTTGGTATAGTTGTTCATCAAGGGGGGCGGACATTTGTTATACCCTATGCCTTTCTGATTTCCCTTTAGTTGTTGAACATCGATGATGTGATCAAGCACAAATTGGGAGTTAGAATAACTATCCAATTTCTGTTTGATCGCATCATGTTCGCATTGGGCAATGGCTAATTGCTTTTTAGTTTCTTCCACAATGTTAATATATTCATTTATACTCACTTGTTTGTGGTAAACTACTTTGTTAACCTCGGACACATTTTTCTTTAATGTTTCTATTACAGATTTAAATTCTTTTTCATTCCGAGTTAAAGCCATGTTTGCCTCTTTGCATTTCGACAGTTCAATAACCAAATTCTGGTTATGACTATGAAGCTTTTCTGATTCAAGCTTCATTTCTGCACATGATTTACAAATACTAGGGGCAGGAGGTTCAGAATTTACCTGACTAGAAGAGGCTGAGCCATTTGCCATAAAGGCAGTTTGAAAAGAAAAAGCTCCATCTTCAGAAAATAGCTTTTCCATTTCCGTTGATGTAGCAGCAGCCTTCCTAATCAGAATTGATTTCTGACATTTAAGCTCATCAGCTTCATTCAGAAGATCCTGAATATCTTCACCTTCTTCCTCCTCATCAGGCTCTGAGTGATTATCCCCAGAAACAGAGCCTTCTTCATCCGAACTTCCAGAATAACCAGAACTGTCATCACTCCCAGAAGATTCTTCTTTATGAACCTGCTCGATGACCTTAGCATACAAAGCAGTTCCACTTCCCTGATCACCTTCACCAAACTGCACTGACCAGTCACAGCCTTCATCAGCTTGAACAGCTAAAGCCCGATTGTGATTTGCAGTTCCAGGCTGTCCCTGATTGTTGTTCACTGCCACCATCCTCCGTTCACGGTTTTCTTGTTGGGCATTCACATTCGTCTGGTTTCTGAAAGGGTTGTGATTGCCGTGTTTTGTTGGTCGAGTGCACTCACGTTTAAAGTGCCCTTTCTCGCCACAGTTAAAGCACGTGACGGCATTAATATCAAACCCATACTTCGTGTTTTTCTTTCCTTCCAACGAAGTTCTTCCAGTTCGAGCCATGAAATCTTTTGCCCTTCTAACCGCACTAGCAAAAGCCCATTTAATATCCATCAACTCCATTTCTTCCTTGTCGATCTGATCATAATCTTCATTGGTCATGTTGATGTTTCCAAGCTGACCTGCTACCAAACCACAGTATGCACTGACCATGGTGTTGATAATCTCCATATGTTCCTTAGCAACTTCAATGCTAAGGTGTGAAAGATTTGAGTTGTCGAGTCGGATTGTGTGATGATTTTGGGGTTGAGGTTGAGGATTGCTTGTATAGTGAGCTTGCTGTTGTTGTTGTTGAGGTTGTGGTTGTGGCTGTGTTGGAACAGGAATGTAAGACCTCGGATCAAATTGAGGTTGTGGTGGAGCAGCTGTTGATTGAGGAAATGGAAAGGAACTTGTGTTGGAGACAAATGCAGTCTGCAGTTTAGGTTGCTGGGCTGCAGCTGCTCTAGCTAGGGCATCGAAACCCGGAAGATACATTTCTGTATTTTGAGGGGCGGGAGCTCTCCTGGCTTTCCTGATTTCTTCATCATTTTTGTGTTCCAGTTTCTGAATGAACTCGTAGATATTAACCCTGTCTAGAGTTCCAGTATGCTTCAACAGTTCAATGAAAGAACTCCACTTTGGAGGTAAGGCGTCAGCAAATCTACTCACCATGTCTGGTTGAGTAGCGACAACTCCATAAGCACACATTTCACTAATCAAATGATAGAAACGTGTGATCATATCATTCAGAGTCTCGTTTTCCAAAAACTGAAAGGATTCAAACTCTTTCTTCAACAAATCATGCCGAGATTTTCGAGCAGCTGCATTGCCTTCTCCTCTAGCAACTAAGACATCCCACAATGTTTTCGTAGACTTGCAGTATGAGAACTGATGGTAGATGTCTTTGTTGAGTGCTTGAGTAAGTATGGCAAAGGCCTTTTTCTCCAATTCATAAGCCTTCTTGTCTTTTTCAAGCATATTGGCATAACCCTCAGAAGTGGACGCAGCAGTCTCCAGATCTTCATTGAATGCATTTATGAAACACGTCCAAAGATCGGTGCTTTGTCCTTGGACATACGTGTGAAAACGGTTTTTCCATGATGGAAACTCATTCATATGATTTAGCTTTGGTGGACGATTGTTACTGCCCGTTTCGCTTTCACTGATCAAAAGGTTTTGAATGCTTTGACTTTGATTGGATACCAAAGCCCATTGACTTGGACTAATTGATTGTTGTTGTTTAGGTATGGTACTCGTCATATATTCAGCCATCGACATCTGTTTTAGATCTGGTTGTGGATCCGTACTCCAATCCCAAGGACTTGTACAGCTCATTTTGATCCTACACACCACAAACTGTTAAGTGCAAAAACAGATATGAATCGAAAGATGCAACCTGTTCGAAAGATCAATACTTGTTCGAATGATCAACAAGGTTCGAAAGATCCTTGTTGAGTTTCGAACAAAGACTTCGAAGGATTGACTTCGAAAGATTGACTATACGAAGGATCCTTATCTTTCGAAAGATGATTTCGAAAGATTCTCCTTATCTTTCGAAGATTGAAAGATCCTTATCTTTCGAACAAAGGTCTCGAAAGATGACACTTGTTCGAAGAATCAACAGTGTTCGAAGGATCACTGTTGATGGCTCGAACAATAACCTCGAAAGATAACCTTGAAAGATTCACCCAACACGAAGGATCCTTATCTTTCGTAATGAACAGTAACTCGAAGGATGTATCTATCGAAAAGATTCCTTGACTCGAAGGATAACACACTGACTTCGAAAGATGTTCGAAGGATGGTTATCTTTCGAATCTCCTTGATCGAAGGATGATCCTTCGAGCTCGAAAGTTATCTTTCGACGGTCTGACACAAGTACAAAAGTACTGATGGGTTGGTGAGAAAAGTGACAGGTTGGTGTACCAACTTTCGGCAGAAAGGTATGTGCAGACACGACTTTTCACCAACTTTCAAAAGGTTACCCAAAATGGACACCCTTATCCAGAAAATCCGGTCACCTGAACACACCGGAAATATTGCCGGAAAAATCAAAGTTACTTAAAAAACAAGTTTTCAAGTTACCCAACCCAACCTTGAACACTCCCGAAGGTTTAGAAACCGTTTTTCAGTTAAGAAAAGCAAGAAAAACCACCAAAAACGGGTGCTAAACCAAGTGTTCAAACACACCAAGAACTTGAACAACCCGGTTTTAAACAAGGTAAAGAGCCAAGCTCTGATACCACTTGTAGGTCCCTTTTCTCGGAGGATCGAGAACAAACCTAAACCTTGTTATACAAACTCACTAGCGAGTGCGGAATCCAAGCTAGCAAGCAAACCGGGATGATGCAAGAACAAACACAAGAACACACAAGATTCAACGATTAACACCACTTGTATTAATGCGTAGAAAGTTTCCGGTTACAAGCACAATGTTTACAATCAGTTTGCAAACTCTCAAAGTGTATGTGTGTGTGTTTTCAGCAGAGTATCCTCTCTATCTCTCGGATGTTCTCTCTCTTGGTGTCTCACTTGTGTCTTTCTGTCTTAGTGTCTACTGAAACCAACACACTGCATGGGTATATATACCCATACACAGCAGGTCTTGGTCGAAGGATCCGATAGATGGTCCGAAGGATCATCTATCGATGACAACATGTTCGAATGATCAGCAATGACCTCGAAGGATAATCCTTCGAGGTCCAACAATTCGAAGCATATCTTTCGTGGGGATCGAAGGATCCACATCATCCTTCGATCCCTTATCCTTCGACTCAGACACTTTACATTACAACATATTGGCCAAGTCAAACTAGGAGGATAGTTGACTTGGTCAACTTACAGACTAACTTAGGACATCGTTTACATACAGACCGAATACAGACAAAGTACAGACACAAGTGCACCAACAATAATTGAGAAAATCATCCATGACACTTAACCTTACATTTTAAGTTGTTAACTAAGTTAGTGATTTGGATAGAAATAACAAAATTTAAATGTCAGGGGCCGAGTTACAAAAAATTCTTATTTTGAATGTAACAAGCAAACGCCTAAACGTTAGAGACGATTTTGGCATTTTATGAGTTATAACGAGATGTAGATAATTTTAGACATGTCGCAACGACTAATGGCATGCCCAGACTTTTGTAAAACACCATTTTTAAAAGTTATTAAAAAGGAAAAATACAGTATAAATTAATTATCAAATAATACACTTAAAAAGTGAAAAATTTTCAATTTACCACATATTATTAAGTGTCATGAGCATTCATAATGGATTTCTTATATTTATGAATAGGTTAGTTATATTATAAGGAATAATTGTGAGTGATTGTGAGTGGAGCAGAGAAAAAATGTTATTATTCATCTGTAAATATACATGAACACTATTCACCCCTTATAATTTTTTTAATATTTTTGAAAGTGATTGTGAGTGGATAAGAAAGAAGAGGATGATAAAGATATAAAAAATATTATTTAATTAAAAAAGAGAAAGAAAAACTAGTCATTTTTAATGTAACTATATGGATAGAGATAGAGAATTCAATGTGAATGGTAAGAGTATTCACATTGAAGCCTCTATCTCCATCTATATAATTTAATCAAAAAACACATTTTTCTCTAATTAAGTTTACTTTTCAGAAACCTCTCATATCCAACTCCCTATATATAGGGATGGCAATGGGTCGGGTTTGGGACGGGTTTAGGTAATCCCAAACCCTAACCCGGTTAGATAAGCTTGTCCCAAACTCGTCCCAAAACCCGTCTGGTTTCTAGCGGGTAAATACCCATCGGGTATCGGGTATCCCCGCGGGTTTCGGGTAAACCCGTTAATTTAAAAAGATTACTCGTTGGGTATACTCATCTCAAAACCCATTGGGTATTTATCGGGTAACTACTAACCGGTTAAATTTTGTATTGTCATTATAAAAATATATATCAAATAACTACAATGTATACGGAATAGAATACCTATATGTGTAAAAAATGGATGTATCATATATATACATATTTAATAATATAAAAGAAATTATATCGGGTAAACGGGTACACTTTATCGGGTAGTTGGGTCGGGTAAACGGGTATATCACTAAATCCCAAACCCGTCCCAAACCCGCGAAAAAAATAAAAACTATTCCTAAACCCGTCCCAAACCCGATTAACCGACCCCAAACCCGTCCTAAATGTGTCGGGTTTCGGGTTTACCCAGCGGGTTCGGGTTTGATTGCCATCACTACCTATATATTTCTCTATCATACTCACAATCACTTATTTTATTATTTCTTTCTCTTTCCTATACACTCACAATAAAAACATAGAGGCATAAATACGAGCCTCTAAATATCAAGGTTTACTTTAATATCTATAAAACTTTCTCTATTACAGAGATTCCAATGTAATAGTGTTTTTGTTGTTTTCTCTATTTCTTCCTCTATATTATATAGAATGTACGAATATAGAGGTTCCAATGTGAATGCTCTAAGACCATCTATAATGGTTAATACCTCTAAGGGGCATTTTTTGCCACATCAGAATCATACCGCCCCTTTAAAGAAATGTGTGACGGTTAATGTCCATTCAATCAATAATTTCTGTTTTGTTTTCTCACCATTGGGCATTATACTAGAAATGTCTTTCCCTCTTCAATCCCCTATAATGCCCAAGGGGGTGATGTTGGGGCGTTATCAAGCTACTTCACATCCCTATAATGTTCCATTACGCATGGCCAACTATCACCAAGTGTATATATGTGTTTAATATAAAGGTAATTTAAAGTTACCATGTATTTTTAATTTAACCGTGATGCATTAACGGTTGTATCATAGTTCATTAAGTTAATTTTAACGTATGCTTGGATTAAGTTCGCTTTGAATTTACTCTCAGTTAACTCAACCATTGAATAAAGTTTAGGTTGAGGGTTAATAAACATCTTTCTTCATTTTTTGTGTCACATTTCTGCTTCGACTCGATAAACATAATTTAAGCATTGGTTGGATTTTAAAATAGTCAAATAGTCGAAATCCGAGTTTTCAAATTCATCGAATTTCAATTCTTGTAGGTTTTAACTTCCTTTTCATAGTTTCCGTGTTTTAGTAGTTTTAACTATTTAGGTCCAAAATCAAAAATTTTAACTACATGGGTACCTGTATTTTCAAATTGTAACTATCTAAGTCCAAATTTGTAACACGGTTAAGTACAAAGGCATTTATGTCATTTTACACTTAGTTACAACCCTTTAATGCATAAGATAATACAAAATACGTTTACCCATGTATTAATATATTTACACACATTCACTCTCACACACACAAACCACTCTATCTCTCCTCTCCGTTTTCACCACCATCGCACTTAGCATCACCACCGCACAACCACCTCCACCATCACCATCACCATGATTATCACAAATCAGCATTGTACATATCCCAACTCACATATTGAGATGTATTAGGGTGTCCGGGGCACCCTCGGTGACCCCCTTAGGTGACTCCATTCACCTATTAGGTGAGCATTGCCAACACTTAGGTGAGTTAGAGAGAGAGTAGAGAGAGAGGGTGAAATAGGTGGGGAGTTGCCGAAGAGAGGGGAGGAGAGAGGGAGGAGAGAGGGAGATCTTGACCAATCAATGCTTTTCTTCATTTTTTTTTTTTTTTTTTTTAAAAAAAACCAATTCACCTAAGAGGGGAGTGCCGCCATCAAAAAGGGGTATTAGGGGAGTGTTAGAGGGGAGTTGACGTGGCATTTTATGGTTGGTTATGTGTAAGAGGGGAGACTCACCTAAGAGGTGAGCACCCCTTACACCCTTACTGTCGTTCATGACCACAATTCATCCTAAATTAACCCTAAAACGAAATGGTCCATTTTTAGTTACCCGGAATATTGTCCGAACCTCTACACAGGTGATCATCAACACCAAGAACCATAATCATCACCATGACAAATATGACAAGTCATCAATACTTACCTTTCTCGCCCCTGCATCCCAACTCCAACCATCACTGTTTCGTCACCGGAGAACATGTCTGAACCATCGAAATCCCATCGACACTCTTTATGTTACTACCACCAACATCGCCATTTCCGACTCCCACAACCCTACCATCTAAACAGAGCTGATAGCCCTAACCATCATCACAAGTTCACCAGAAACCACACTCGTTGTCACACCCCAACCGACGACGGAATATGTCGAGGCACGATATATGTTTGTTCATAACTCATAGAACTATTTAAAAAGTGATATATTTAATCTTATCAATTTAGTTATCCAAATACAAGGAAACAAATTATCTTATAACATAAGATAAAGTAAAGTTTCAATTATTAAAGCTAAGTCTCATGCATCCTAAGTGTCTCATCATGCTTATAACATCATAAACTGCATCACATGTATCATCTATAAAATAAAGAGTGAACTAACAAGTTGGTGAGTGAACATAGGTTTTGACATAATGATAAAAATAGAACCGTGAATCAATAGTCAATGATATATTTTAGCACATGTGTATAAACAATGCAATGATCAAACCTTAGTTGACTAGAATTAGAGTTTTAATAAGTTTTGATACCTAAATGCCTTCATAGGTCAAATTCGGATGGGTGTCAATCCAATAGCGCTACTATTTACTACCTTTGGCATACTTCGTTAATGATCAATGCTAGAAATAGGCTTTGGCTTAGGCTAGCAATAGAAATAGTTCAACACATAACACAAATTAACATATAGACATAATGAATTCGCATAACTTTCAATAAAAGGATTTGAATACATGATACAACCAAAACATAAAATGAAAAAAAAGGTCTATGAATATTCACATGTTACAAAGATAGCAAAATATAACTTAGCACGAGTTGTAGCGTTTTGGAATAAATCTCAAAAATTGTCCTAACAACATATAATATGTATATGTATAAATGAAATGAATAGGGTGAGAGTTGGCTACAAAGTCCATTTTTCCTACAAAGTGTAAAAAGTCATAAAAACACCATAATATCAACCATAAAACACACTCAAAACCCACAAATAACATAGTGAAGATTACTTAAACACCATATTTGTGGGTTTTGTGTTGTGTTTTGCATGATAAGGCTTTGATTATTGAATGACTAACATTAGTGTGTTTTATGTTGATTATCATGTTGTATTTTATATTCATAGTCGTACGATGATGTGTTTGAAGTTTTTAAGGACTGTTAGGGTTTGGATATTGTGTTTTAGTGATATTTACTATGTTATTTGTGGGTTTTGAGTGTGTTTTATGGCTAAAATTGTGGTGTTTTCTGACTTTGTACACTTTGTAGGAAAAATGGACTTTGTAGCCGAATCCCACCCGAAATGAATAAATGAATACGATAGAATACAGATTTCTAGGTTCATACGATTTAGGGGATTTTTAGTTTAAATGAAAAAAAAAAGATTTAAGTGTCAAAAAATGTACATCTTTTCTGGTCTTGGACCAGAATTTACTTGGGAACGTGAAGATCAAATGAAGGTGAAATATCCACATCTTTTCTCACAAGTTTCCTCTAAATAAATTTCGGGATGAAATTTCCACAAGTAGGGGAGACTGTGACATCTGTGCTTGTAATCATCGTAAACAGTTCAGTTATCAATGAAATAATGTTATTTGATCCCAATGTTTGTTTATTTATGTTTTAAATTTTGCGTGTTTTGATTTTTGTTCAATTTCAAACTCTATATCACTTTCTGGGGAGTTATACGCAAACCGATGCGTAAACGTAATCAATTTAACGCGACAAACACTCCGGAACATAAATTTATGCTTAACATACCTTAAATAACCTTTACATAACTTAGAAATAAGTTTTGAAGGCTTTGGTGTGGCAAAATCAAGTTTATTCGCTTACAGAGACTAAATTCGACAAACTGCGAAAGTATGCCGATTCGTACTGTAATGGACATTCCGGAACATGATCATAAATTAAACATACCATAAATATCCTTTACATAGCTTAGAAATAGGCTTTGAAGGGTTCGGTGTGCTAAAATAAACTTTTTGGTCATCCAGGGACTAAAAGCGTCAAAAAGTGCATAAGTTTGCATTTTCGCGCATAACTTGCGCTCTGAATACATCCGGACATCCGAAAATTTATGTAATAATTAAAATATTTTATTTTAGTGATTGGCATGATAAAATTCCATTCGTCGCGTAATTTGGATCGTTTTTCGCGTTTGTTCGTGTTTCGTCGTAATTAACCGAATAACGTGACCGTACGACCAAACGAACCGACAGCCGAGATATTTTTTGAGCACATTTTAAGGTACCTGTACTTTAACTTCATTTTAGATCCTTGAAATAGGGTTAACGAGGCTTAAACGTGTCAAAAATCAACTTTATAGCATGCAGGGACCTGTTCTGCCAAAAATGAAACTTTTGCAAAAACAGGCTCCCTCATGCCACGCGCCAGAACCAAGTGCTCCTCTCGCGTGGCGCGAGAGCGCCCTTTTTCAGCAGAACAATTTTCAGCAACTGGGTTGATCTTCAGGGGTTTTTATGCAATTTTTGCAATACTTGGAGCTGGTTTTGGATTCCCCTAGTATTGTAAAACAGTGGGTACACATGGAGGGCCAAGATTGAAGCTCAAAAATCGAGAAATGATCCTAACGGTTTTGGAAATCCTATATAAACCAACCCCCATATCACTTCACACTTGCACAAATCTGAATTTCTCTCATTTCTGGACAAATTGGGACTATCCCTTCTGGTTGAAGGTCCTAATCTTCTTGTCTTCTTGTTCTATCTTCAAGGCTTGGACATCTTGTAAGCTTCTTTCATGCTTTTATGTGTTTTTAAGCATGAAAGTCAAACAGTGTTTGACTTTTTGCTTTGACCAGTTAATGGTCAACACGAAGTTCGTTTGAACTTCGCAACGTGAGCGTAATCACGATGGTTATAGTCTCTTGTGACTATACCTACTGATTACCACATTATTTAGGCGTAGTGACGAGTTATAGTTTCGGCCAAAATACGCGTTTATGCGTATTTTGCAACCAAACTATTCTTGGGTATCAAAACCCTTTGTTTTGGTATCAAACTTTTTTTCTAACTTCGTTAAACATGTTTTAACATGTTTAACTCGTCACTTTTAGTTTAGTGCTTATATAGGGTCGTAAGATAAGCGGTCTAAACAACCGCTTAGACTTTCGAACCCGACCCGTTTGGTCGATCATTAGGATCCGACCAAACATATTTTGTGACCATAGTTGTATAGGGAATAACCTTCCGAGGTTATACCTTATGGTTACTACGTTTAGTTAGTTGTATGATAGGTAGTTTATATGCCTTAGAAAAATTACCAACATGCCCTTTTTGCGCATAAATTCATTTTAAGCATATGTAACCTAAATTTTGACATCTAAACTGATTAAGCAACATTATTAGACATTTTAAGGCATATATTACTTGTCATAGGACTAGTTAGGCGGTCCGAACGCGTTTTACGCGAACGACGCGTTAAAGTAGCGTGAGCTACCTAAACGGGTCGTAATGGGTCGTAAGCACTTATGATAGGTTTTGTTTTAGAATGTAGGTTTTGTTAAACCATATTACATGAGTTCTTATACTCATTTGGTTTACGAAACCACATTTTATCCGATCCTCCGATTTAGGTCCGTTTATTAACGTAGTTACCTATATTAGGTGCCGATTGATTTCGTGATCTTTCTAGCATTGCTTGGTTGTTATCCAAAGACTATTGAGCAATCCCAAGTGAGTACATAGACCCCCCTCTTTTAAATGTTTTCAAGGTGATTATGTGAGTACATAGTCCCCTCTTTTACTGTTTTTTCAAACATTTTGGGGTGAAACACATGTGCCTGCTTGTTACTTTCGTGCTTTTCATGATTTCATAACTCATACTTGCTATGTTCATTAGTACACGTATAGTACATGATTTTATCCATGTTTATGCTATATATGTCCATTTAGTGCATACTTAGTACATTGTTTTACATTACATTTTATGCAATGTATGTCCATTTAGTGCATACTTAGTACATTGTTTTACATTACATTTTGTGCTATGTATGTCCATTTAGTGCATACTTAGTACATTGTTTTACATTACATTTCATGCTATGTATGTCCATTTAGTGCATACTTAGTACATTGTTTTACATTACATTTCATGCTATGTATGTTCATTTGTTGCATACTTTGTACATTATTTTCATAAAACATGCTTACATTTTGGTATGACATTTGGTTTGTTTAAATGGGACAAAAATACATTCATTAACATTGATCACGCTGTTCGTTAGTAGGTAGTGGTACCATAGGAATTGACAAGTCCCGTTCCTAAAATCCTAGGTTTGTTTGGATGAAAGGAATGACCGAATTCGATATACATAATTCAGATAAACTTTTAATTTGTTTAAGGGTTTATCGCCACAGTCGCAAGGCTTGAATATATGCATTTTACAATACCGCATAGATGTTTGTATCAGTAGAGCATGTAGTTATTTTACAAAACATAACTTTGATTTATTTCAATACCCTGTTTTGTGCATTTTACCTATGGTTTAGTTGATATATTTCACTTGCCATACATGACATTTGGTTACACATTACATGATTTACATTTGACAATAGATATTATTTACACATGAACATTTGACATTGGTTTACACATTACATGATTACATTTTACAATAGACATGGTTTATACATAAACATTTGACAATTGATTTAAATAAGACAATTTGGTGGTTTGTTTGGGTAAGTGAGTTAAGTAACGAGGTGTGTGTAATATGATAAAAGCATGGTGGATACGCCGCTGGTACTTCCTATATATAAGTGCTTTTATGATATTACATATCGTAAAGTTATTTAAACCATTTCAATTTAGACATATTACATTTTACATAAATAACATATTTTTCACAAGACATTGTTTTACAAAACAGATTATTTTATACAACTCATTTTACTTGGTTATTTAATTAACCTTACACCTTTCTTTTATATAATCGGATTTCTTATCAAGTTTTCGTATGATTTATAAAAGAAAACACTTAACAAGATTCATGACTAATTTTTATTAAACATTTCTTTAAACTTAAGTCATGAATCCTATTTTAACAAAACATATGTATCTCACAGGCATTTTTATGCTGACGTACCTATTTTCACATGTGTTTTCAGGAGCTGTTGCATAGGATTGGTGATGTGCACAAAATGCAACATATAAATTACATCAATTGTGGCATAAAACTAACCCTTTTTTGGTACTAATGTTGGAAAAAGTGTGCTTTTGTCTTCCTTTTGTATTTTCATGATTAAATGAGCTCAAATAGACAAAAGAAGCAAAAAGACAGCTAAATCTAACATAAATACAAGAAAAGGAATAAACATGGCATGCCCGACCTCCCGACAAACATCTTCCCAAGCAAAACAAGAAGACAGAAGCCTGAACACGCCCCGTGCTCAGTGAGCACGGGGGCGTGCCCAAGAGTCAGCAGAAAAGACAAAGTGGTAGAAGCTTCCATCGCCCACCACAGGGTCGTGCTCAGCGGGCACGGGGCCGTGGTCAACTATAAGATTCACGGAATCCAGGCAAATCTTGATAGTACAGATATGCTTCTGCACACGGGGTCGTGTTCAGCGGACACGGGGGCTTGGTCAACTAATGCAGACAAACTGCATTTAATGAAGAAAGAGAGGAGGATGGACATGGGGCCGTGTCCAGCGGACACGGGGCCGTGCCCGAGCTTCTGTTCAGCCTATAAATAGGAGTGCTTGGAGCTCTTGCAACTCATCCCTTGGCACACCACCTCTCTCACACTTCACCCACCACCCACCACCATCACAACACCATCATCCACCACCATCATCCATTGTCCATCATAGAGTGTGTGAGTCGTCTCGGGATCCAGCGGACACGGGGCCGTGCCCGAGCTTCTGTTCAGCCTATAAATAGGAGTGCTTGGAGCTCTTGCAACTCATACCTTGGCACACCACCTCTCTCACACTTCACCCACCACCCACCACCATCACAACACCATCATCCACCACCATCATCCATTGTCCATCATAGAGTGTGTGAGTCGTCTCGGGATCCAAGATTGATCGTAAGAGTTCTTGACAATCAAAGGCCATGTTTGCCTAAGTCTCTTACATCACTTGGTGAAGACAAGTGTTTAGTGTAATACTTTTTATTTTTAATCTTTTGCACTTTTTAATTGGTTTTGTATTAATGACTTTAATTACTAGTTTCTTACGTTGAAGGTGATTCTTCCTTATCGTTTGTCCGTGGTGTCTTGGCATTATTTTACTATCTATATAAAATAAAAGATTTTCACCATTCATATCTACACGGTCTATATGGAGGTATGTTGGCTACCTAGTCGGGGGTTAAGGGAACGGTTTGGTAAAAGTCTTGCCATTGTTCACTGTGTAGATCCTGCAAAGGACCTGGGTCAAATTTAGTAGGACCTCCTTCAATACCCAACGGTATTGGATGGCGGGGGTCCAAACTCTTTGACCCCCTCATAAGTTAAACTACTATTAAAACTTTAACCCGGCTACTTAGGACTGTATCCTTGCTGACTCAGACTACTTAGCCGAGGGTAACGTCGCATTCAAAAGAGGGGCCTACCACATTATGCATTAATAACTTAATTAATTATCTTTCAATAATCCGACCCTTTAGGATTGTATCCTTGCTGACTCAAACTAATGGGTTGAGGGTAACGTCACCTTCAAAAGAGGGGCCTACTACAATAACTAAGATAATCTCTTAAACAAGTGCAAAAGTGCGAAAATAATCAAAGGTTACACTACACATGAGTCGGATCCAAGTGATTCATCTTGTCTATCTGTTTTCACTTTTATTTTCTTTTTCAGCATTTTAGTTAGTTTTATTTTTCTAGTTTAAAATCTTTTTCTAACATTTTGTTTTGATTAGACGTTGAGGATAAACCGGTACTAAAAGCTCTTGTGTCCTTGGACGACCTCGGTATCTTACCAACACTATACTATGTCCACGATGGGTGCACTTACCCATATGTGTGTTTAGTGTTAGTGAATATTGTGTTTATAAATTTAAAACTTGGCTAAAAAGTGTAAAAATGGCTTAAAATATACACCTAAAATATATACACACTGACACGCATCAGTAACCCGTTCATGTGACAACTCGAACTTTAGACCTATCATTGTGTAACATACGTGAACGTGTTATGATTTTACAAACTTTGATGCTATTGAATGTTATGATGTTATGGGCCATATGTGTATGCATGCTATATGAATGATTATGTGTTGCACAAGCCCAAACTACACGAACCGGTCACACAAGCCCATTTGGGCCACACTTTGAAACCGGACCCCACTAGGTAACCGAGTTGGGCTCGGCCCACTCCCCACTCGCAAACACTAAACCCTTTGGTAAGGGTTGATTCTCATTGTTGTTACAATTTTCATAACACACACACACACCCTACTTGCTCTCTCTCTCGGCTCGCTTGGAACCCGACGGCAAGAACACCCCTACTCGGATCACTCTCTTCTCCTTCTTTAATCCGGTTAGTGATTATGTTATTGATTGTGTGTTATTGGTTGTTTATTGATGATTGCTTAATACTCGAAGGATTCTTGTTAACATGCTATGAATAATAATATTACTAATCAATGATAGATAATGATCATGTAATTGGCTTGTGCACGAATCGGATATATATGAATGTATCGGCTGTTATGTATTGTTTGATCGGATATGATTAGTAACCGAGATCTATGTTAGAATGTATAATTATTGATGAGTTGTTAAGGGTTGTTCATGTTGTTCATACGAATTAAGGTTTAGAAAACCCTGTTTGATCGATAATTTCTGGAATGGTAAACTGTTAGTTGTTAATTGATTTTTTTTGGAAACTGATAATGTGAATTGATTTGCATAAATGCGTATAACTAAATTGCATGAAATCAGGAAAAACTGTTACACACGGTTGCGACTCAGATTGCGAGTCGGAACCCCACTCGAGACCACAACAGCACAAGCCGAGACCATGGTTGCGAGTCCCGTTGCGACTCGTAACCACACCATGAAGAGCCGAAATCACCAGTTGCGACTCGCAACCTCCTATTGCGACTCGTAATCTCCGGCTGTGACTCGTAACCGGGCCATGATGAACCGAGACCGCCTGTTGCGACTCGTAACCACCGGTTGCGACTCGAGATCGCTGGTTGCGACTCGAGACCTCCTTTGCACGTACACTGTTTTGGGCCTCCACTGTCACGGGCCCAATCTTATAACTGTTATGCTAATTGGACTGCTTATGTTAATTGGGCCGACTACTTGGACTCGTTACTTGATATGAACTGCTGATACGGTTATGTGATTTGCCATGATCATACTTGATACCATACGTGATACAAACGTGCTACATACGAACCTAACTTGCATAGTAACCATGATAGGACGTGGTTGATTCCTTACTTGTATACTTGAGCATTATACTGTCTGCCGAGCAAACCCAGGTGAGTTCACACTCCTACTAAGGCATGGGATTCCCGGGTCGTGGGAATGGGATAAAGGTTACAATTGACTAAGAACGTACATATGCTTTCCTAGACTATCACCTATCATGGTCCTCGGATGTCAGGACGGTTCCGTGGGTTAGGATAACACCTACATGGTCATATGCCAATTACTGCCTCGGATGTCAGGCACGCACGTAAAACCTACGTGTACGCATTACTTACTTCTATCCTCGGTACAAAGGATACGTACGTGAAACCCACGTACACCCCCGCGTCTCCTATCCTCGGTTGTGAAGGATACGTACGTAAGACCTACGTACACCCCATACGCGCTACTGTTCTCGGAAGAAGAACAGGGATGATACGAGTAGTTGATACGAATAGTCTAGTGGTCACATAACATGGGAAGCCCCCACCTATATAACTTACTATCGGCCCAGTAGAGCCACCCTGTACTTACTGTTACGTACTTACTTACTGTGAACTCGCTCAACTAGTTTGTTGATCATTCTGTTACATGCCTTGCAGATCGTTAGGTACTTGGAGCTTGCACAAAGAGGAGCCGGTCGTTGTGGACAAGGATCGTAATACTTTGTTGAACACTTATGACACTTCAGTATATTTAATTTGGGTTTATAACAATGCTTCCGCTACTCAAAACAATGCTTGGTTTTAAAACATCGATCATGTCATGATAATCTATTTTAATGACTTTTATTATTATTTAATGCTATGTTTGATATGATTGATGGCTTGATCCTGGTCACGTCACGCTCCCAAGCGGTGGTACTCCGCGTGTGGATTTTTGGGGGTGTGACAGATTGGTATCAGAGCCATTGGTTATAGAGAACTTGGTTTTAATACGGGAAAAAGTTTTTATTAAAACCGGACTATAACCAGTACAGTGCTCTCAACGATCCACAACGACGCTTCGCTCCACGTGCAAGACTCGACATCCTAGGTAATAAGGTTTATGTTTATTGCCTACTTGCTAGAATTACTTAGAACTTTGCTCGAGGTATGCTTAGACTACAATGCTCACTATTTGCTATTGCTTAAGAACCTTTACGTGCATACGCTTTTCTGTCATCGCACTATTCGCGAACTTTTCTCACCTATTTCGCCTTTGACATGAAGATCAATGGCTGGAAGAATTAACATGACACAAGCCCAGTTAGAGGCTCTTGTTCAAGCCCAAGTTGCTGCGGCAGTTGCAGCAGCTCAAGCAGGTAGTATATCCTGCAGTATAGGCACACACTAGGATCCTAGATCCTACATTCACTCTTGTATTTAACTTCGTCCTATTCGTACACAATAGGTCAACAAGCGCAGCAGCCTGTCTGCACTTTCAAGAACTTCATGGACTGTCGTCCAAACTCTTTCAGCGGCACAGAAGGAGCGGTTGGACTCCTCCACTGGTTCGAGAAGCTAGAATCAGTATTCGAGATGTGCGAGTGCCCTGAGGCCCGCAAGGTCAAGTTTGCTACTGGCACCTTGGAAGGAATCGCGCTAACCTGGTGGAACGCGCAGGTGCAGATTCTTGGGTTGGCAGCTACTAACGCCACCCCATGGAACGATTTTAAGGAACTCATCAAGCGTGAGTATTGCATGCGTGAAGATATACACAAGCTAGAAGACGAGCTGTATAATCTGAAAATGGTCGGGTCAGAGATCGAAGCATATACCAAACGGTCGAACGAGCTGGCCGTTCTGTGTCCTACTATGGTGGACCCTCCATACAAGCGCATTGAGTTGTATCTCAAGGGATTGGCGCCAGAAATTCAGAGCCACGTTACGTCGGCTAACCTCGAAAACATCCAGGAAATCCAACGCCTCGCTCATCGCATCACCGATCAGGCAGTGGAACAGAATAAACTGCCTAAGCGTGTCAGCGCTACTACTACAGTCACTCCTTCAGCTACTTCCGTTACCCTCAGTGACAACAAGAGGAAATGGGAGGGGGATTCAAGTAAAGCATCAGTTTTGGTTCAGTCTCAGAATCAGCAGCGAAAGACTGACAACTATCAAAGCCCTAACCAGCAGTCGTCAGGTAGCCACAGGCAGGGTGGATATCGCGGAAATCTTCCAAAGTGCAACAACTGCAACAAGCACCACAACGGTCAGTGTAACAAGGGTCGTTGTCAAAGATGCCTCAAGATGGGTCACGAGGCCAAAGACTGTAGAAGCCTTCGTCCTGCGAACCAAAATCAGCAGCAGCCTCACGCTCAGCCTAACCAGCAACAGGGCAACAAGGGATGCTACAATTGTGGTGCTGAAGGCCACATCAAGAGACACTGCCCACAGCTCAACAGGAACCAGAACAACAACAACAACAATCAGGGCAATGGCAACAACAACAATGGGGGAAACAACAACGGCAACGAGGCAAGGGGCCGTGCATTCGTACTAGGTCGTGGCGACGCAGTGAACGATCCCAACGTTGTTATGGGTAAGTTTCTCCTCGACAATATTTACGTTACTGTTTTGTTTGATTCGGGTGCGGATACAAGCTATATGTCTGTGAAAATGTGTCAACCGCTAAAACGTGCACCAACACTTTTACCCACCAAACATGTAGTAGAGTTAGCTAACGGTAAAAGTCTAGAAGCCACGCACGTAGTTCAGGGTTGTAACCTTATTCTAGCTGGTCAAGCCTTTTCCATTAATCTCATTCCCATAGTTTTGGGAAGTTTCGACGTCGTGATTGGGATGGATTGGTTATCCCAACACCAGGCAGAAATCCTATGCAGCGAGAAGATTATTCGCATTCCTCGTTCTGGTCAGGAACCTCTTGAAGTTCAAGGCGACAAGAGTGGTGCTGTGGTTGGCATCATCTCATTCTTGAAGGCTCAGAAGTGTTTACGTAAAGGTCACACAGCCATTTTGGCTCTTGTTTCAGACGCATCAGTAAAGGAAAAGAAATTGGAGGATATTCCAATCGTACGCGATTACCCTCAAGTGTTTCCTGAAGATTTACCTGGCTTACCGCCTCATCGTCAGGTTGAATTTCAGATCGAGCTCGCTTCAGGAGCAGCACCCATAGCTCGCGCACCATATCGTTTAGCTCCATCAGAATTGGAAGAACTGTCAAAGCAGCTACAAGAGCTCTTAGAAAAGGGCTTCATTCGTCCAAGCTCTTCGCCTTGGGGAGCTCCAGTGCTTTTCGTGAAAAAGAAAGACGGTACGTTCAGGATGTGTATAGACTACAGGGAACTGAACAAGGTGACGGTGAAGAACCGTTATCCTCTTCCACGCATAGACGACTTATTCGACCAGTTGCAAGGGTCGTGTTATTATTCCAAGATCGACCTACGGTCAGGTTATCATCAACTGAGAGTCCGCGAGGAGGACGTCTCTAAGACAGCATTCAGAACCCGTTATGGTCACTACGAGTTCTTGGTTATGCCGTTCGGACTTACAAACGCACCTGCTGTATTTATGGATCTTATGAACAGGGTGTGCAAACCCTATCTCGACAAGTTCGTCATTGTATTCATCGACGACATTCTGATTTACTCCAAGAGTCAGGAGGAACACGAGCAGCATCTTCGTCTGATATTGGAACTCCTTCGAAAGGAACAGTTGTACGCTAAGCTCTCAAAATGCGACTTCTGGCTTCGTGAAGTCCACTTCTTAGGCCACGTGGTAAACAAGGATGGGATTCACGTCGATCCATCCAAGGTAGATTCGATCAGAAACTGGCCTGCACCGCGTACACCGACAGAAATACGTCAATTCTTGGGTTTGGCAGGATACTACAGACGGTTTATTAAAGACTTTTCAAAGATCGCGCAACCACTTACGCTACTGACACAGAAGGGTGTCACCTACCGTTGGGGCAACACGCAAGAAACTGCTTTTTCAGTATCTAAAGGATAGGCTCTGCAGCGCACCTATTCTTTCATTGCCAGAGGGCACAGACGACTTCGTGGTATACTGTGACGCATCAATACAGGGTCTGGGTTGTGTATTGATGCAACGTGATAAAGTGATAGCCTACGCTTCTCGACAACTCAAGGTTCATGAACGGAATTACACGACGCACGATTTAGAGCTGGGAGCTGTTGTTTTCGCGCTTAAGATATGGCGACACTACCTGTACGGTACCAGGTGCACGATTTACACCGATCACAGGAGTCTCGAGCATATCCTTAAGCAGAAGGATTTGAACATGCGTCAACGACGGTGGGTCGAGCTACTCAACGATTACGAATGCGCTATCAAGTATCATCCAGGCAAAGCCAATGTTGTGGCTGATGCCCTCAGTCGGAAAGACACTTTACCTCGGCGCGTGCGAGCGCTACAGCTTACGATTCAGTCTAACCTTCCTGCACAGATACGAAATGCTCAGGTAGAAGCATTGAAGCCCGAAAACATTAAGGCTGAAGCCTTACGCGGCTCACGACAACAAATGGAACAAAAGGAAGACGGCGCCTACTATGTAACGGGCCGGATTTGGGTCCCACTTTATGGCGGTCTACGCGAACTTGTGATGGATGAAGCTCATAAGTCTCGCTACTCGGTACATCCAGGGTCAGATAAAATGTACCACGACATCAGCACTACTTACTGGTGGCCTAGCATGAAGGCCCACATCGCTACGTACGTTGGAAAATGCTTGACCTGTGCGAGAGTCAAGGTTGAATATCAGAAACCAGCTGGCCTACTTCAGCAGCCTAAGATACCGCAATGGAAATGGGAAGAAATTTCCATGGATTTTGTTACAGGCTTACCTAGATCTCAGCGTGGGAACGATACAATATGGGTCATAGTTGATCGACTCACCAAGTCTGCACACTTCCTGCCGATTAAGGAAACGGACAAGTTCCCCACCCTCGCAGACGTCTATCTTAAAGAAGTTGTTTCGAGGCACGGAGTGCCCACCTCTATTATTTCGGATCGCGATGCACGATTCACGTCAGAGCTTTGGCAAGCAATGCACAAATCTTTCGGCTCACGATTAGACATGAGCACAGCATATCATCCTCAGACGGATGGGCAGTCTGAGCGAACGATCCAAACTCTTGAAGACATGCTTCGGGCATGCGTTATAGACTTCGGCAACGGCTGGGAAAAACACCTCCCATTGGTGGAGTTTTCGTACAATAACAGTTACCATACCAGCATTCAAGCCGCTCCATTCGAGGCATTGTACGGACGTAAATGCCGGTCACCTCTCTGTTGGGCAGAGGTGGGGGATAGTCAAATTACGGGTCCAGAGATTGTAGTGGACGCCACAGAAAAGATTACACAGATACGACAACGCATGGCGGCAGCACGCGACCGTCAGAAAGCCTACGCGGACAAGCGTAGAAAGCCTTTGGAATTTGAGGTCGGAGACCGGGTTTTATTGAAAGTTTCACCCTGGAAGGGTGTGGTACGTTTTGGCAAACGGGGCAAACTGAATCCGCGGTACGTCGGACCATTCGAAATCTTAGAAAAGATTGGCAAAGTAGCCTACAAGTTGAACCTACCAGCTGAACTCGGAGTAGTTCACAATGTCTTTCACGTATCGAACTTAAAGAAGTGCTTATCAGACGAAAACCTCATCATTCCTTTTAAGGAACTCACTATCGACGAGCGGTTGCAGTTCGTCGAGGAACCAGTTGAAATCATGGACCGGGATGTGAAGGTCCTCAAACACAAGAGAATCCCTCTTGTTCGAGTTCGTTGGAACTCCAAACGTGGCCCAGAGTACACCTGGGAACGCGAAGACAGAATGACAGAAAAGTACCCCAAGTTATTCGAAACCAATGCAACCACTACTGAGGCTGAAGCTACTACTTCGGAATTTCGGGACGAAATTCCAGATCAACGGGGGGAGGATGTGACACCCCAGGAAAACCAGTGAATGCTATAACTTACCTAGCTTCCTCAGTGAGTGCATACCAAATTTCGGGACGAAATTTCCAATTAGTTGGGGATAATGTGACAACTCGAACTTTAGACCTATCATTGTGTAACATACGTGAACGTGTTATGATTTTACAAACTTTGATGCTATTGAATGTTATGATGTTATGGGCCATATGTGTATGCATGCTATATGAATGATTATGTGTTGCACAAGCCCAAACTACACGAACCGGTCACACAAGCCCATTTGGGCCACACTTTGAAATCGGACCCCACTAGGTAACCGAGTTGGGCTCGGCCCACTCCCCACTCGCAAACACTAAACCCTTTGGTAAGGGTTGATTCTCATTGTTGTTACAATTTTCATAACACACACACACACCCTACTTGCTCTCTCTCTCTCTCTCTCTCGGCTCGCTTGGAACCCGACGGCAAGAACACCCCTACTCGGATCACTCTCTTCTCCTTCTTTAATCCGGTTAGTGATTATGTTATTGATTGTGTGTTATTGGTTGTTTATTGATGATTGCTTAATACTCGAAGGATTCTTGTTAACATGCTATGAATAATAATATTACTAATCAATGATAGATAATGATCATGTAATTGGCTTGTGCACGAATCGGATATATATGAATGTATCGGCTGTTATGTATTGTTTGATCGGATATGATTAGTAACCGAGATCTATGTTAGAATGTATAATTATTGATGAGTTGTTAAGGGTTGTTCATGTTGTTCATACGAATTAAGGTTTAGAAAACCCTGTTTGATCGATAATTTCTGGAATGGTAAACTGTTAGTTGTTAATTGATTTTTTTGGAAACTGATAATGTGAATTGATTTGCATAAATGCGTATAACTAAATTGCATGAAATCAGGAAAAACTGTTACACACGGTTGCGACTCAGATTGCGAGTCGGAACCCCACTCGAGACCACAACAGCACAAGCCGAGACCATGGTTGCGAGTCCCGTTGCGACTCGTAACCACACCATGAAGAGCCGAAATCACCAGTTGCGACTCGCAACCTCCTATTGCGACTCGTAATCTCCGGCTGTGACTCGTAACCGGGCCATGATGAACCGAGACCGCCTGTTGCGACTCGTAACCACCGGTTGCGACTCGAGATCGCTGGTTGCGACTCGAGACCTCCTTTGCACGTACACTGTTTTGGGCCTCCACTGTCACGGGCCCAATCTTATAACTGTTATGCTAATTGGACTGCTTATGTTAATTGGGCCGACTACTTGGACTCGTTACTTGATATGAACTGCTGATACGGTTATGTGATTTGCCATGATCATACTTGATACCATACGTGATACAAACGTGCTACATACGAACCTAACTTGCATAGTAACCATGATAGGACGTGGTTGATTCCTTACTTGTATACTTGAGCATTATACTGTCTGCCGAGCAAACCCAGGTGAGTTCACACTCCTACTAAGGCATGGGATTCCCGGGTCGTGGGAATGGGATAAAGGTTACAATTGACTAAGAACGTACATATGCTTTCCTAGACTATCACCTATCATGGTCCTCGGATGTCAGGACGGTTCCGTGGGTTAGGATAACACCTACATGGTCATATGCCAATTACTGCCTCGGATGTCAGGCACGCACGTAAAACCTACGTGTACGCATTACTTACTTCTATCCTCGGTACAAAGGATACGTACGTGAAACCCACGTACACCCCCGCGTCTCCTATCCTCGGTTGTGAAGGATACGTACGTAAGACCTACGTACACCCCATACGCGCTACTGTTCTCGGAAGAAGAACAGGGATGATACGAGTAGTTGATACGAATAGTCTAGTGGTCACATAACATGGGAAGCCCCCACCTATATAACTTACTATCGGCCCAGTAGAGCCACCCTGTACTTACTGTTACGTACTTACTTACTGTGAACTCGCTCAACTAGTTTGTTGATCATTCTGTTACATGCCTTGCAGATCGTTAGGTACTTGGAGCTTGCACAAAGAGGAGCCGGTCGTTGTGGACAAGGATCGTAATACTTTGTTGAACACTTATGACACTTCAGTATATTTAATTTGGGTTTATAACAATGCTTCCGCTACTCAAAACAATGCTTGGTTTTAAAACATCGATCATGTCATGATAATCTATTTTAATGACTTTTATTATTATTTAATGCTATGTTTGATATGATTGATGGCTTGATCCTGGTCACGTCACGCTCCCAAGCGGTGGTACTCCGCGTGTGGATTTTTGGGGGTGTGACAGTTCACAAGTTAAAGCTGAACATCAGAAACCCTCAGGATTATTGCAGTAATTAGAAATGCCAATATGGAAATGGGAATTGATAACTATGGACTTTGTTACCAAATTACCCAAGACACGAAAAGGTAATGATACAATCTGGGTGATTGTAGACAGATTAACAAAATCTGCTCATTTCTTACCTATGAAGGAAACTTTCAGTATGGAATAGTTAGCCAAGTTATATGTAAATGAAATAGTTTCATTACATGGAATTTCTTTATCTATTGTATCTGATAGAGATAGTCGTTTTACTTCTCATTTTGGGACAAGTTTCCAAAAAGCAATGGGAACCAGGTTAAATCTAAGCACCGCTTATCATCCTCAAACGGACGGACAAAGCGAAAGGACAATACAAACGATGGAAGATATGCTTAGAGCCTGTTTAATTGATTTCGGAGGAAATTGGGACGATCATTTACCCTTAATAGAATTTTCCTACAATAACAACTATCATACCAACATTAATGCTGCACCATTTGAAGCACTTTATGGATGAAAGTGCCGAACTCCAGTCTGTTGGGCAGAAATTGGAGAAAAGCAACTATCTGGACCAGAGATAGCGCAAGAAACAACGAATAAGATTATTCAAGTCAAGGAAAGACTAAAAGCAACATGAGATCGTCAAATGAGTTATGCAGAGAACAGACGAAAACCGTTGGAATTTCAAGTTGGAGACAAGGTATTATTAAAAGTTTCTCCTTGGAAAGGAGTAGTTAGATTCGTTAAAAGAGGAAAGCTAAGCCCCATGTATGTTGGACCTTTTGAGATTACCAAAAGAATAGGACCAGTAGCTTATCAACTATAACTGCCAGTGGAAATGGCAGGACTACATGATGTATTTCATGTATGTAACCTCAAAAAGTGCTTAGCAGATGAATCATTAGTGGTACCTCTTAAGGACATAGAGGTAAATGAGAAACTTAAGTTTGTGGAGAAACCCATTCAGATTGAAGATAGAAAGATCAAGAATCTCAAACACAAGAGACTAGTTCTAGTCAAAGTGAAATAGGATTCCAAGAGAGGACCAGAATACACTTGGGAGCTAGAATCAGAGATGCAAAAGAAACATCCACACCTGTTCCGGTAGATCTCGAGGACGAGATTTAAATCAAGGTGGGGAGGATATAACAACCCTTCTAAAAACCCTTAAACACCCCTAACGTCCCTATTATACCCCGAATACTCGTTAACGGGCCTAAGATACCTTAATATTAATAAAAATCAAATAAAAATAAAAGTATAGTGCCCTCGCGGGGCGCGACAAGGTGACACCAGGCCGGGATCCAAGATTGATCGTAAGAGTTCTTGACAATCAAAGGCCATGTTTGCCTAACTCTCTTACATCACTTGGTGAAGACAAGTGTTTAGTGTAATACTTTTTATTTTTAATCTTTTGCACTTTTTAATTGGTTTTGTATTAATGACTTTAATTACTAGTTTCTTATGTTGAAGGTGATTCTTCCTTATCGTTTGTCCGTGGTGTCTTGGCATTATTTTACTGTCTATATAAAATAAAAGATTTTCACCATTCATATCTACACGGTCTATATGGAGGTATGTTGGCTACCTGGTCGGGGGTTAAGGGAATGGTTTGGTAAGAGTCTTGCCATTGTTCAGTGTATAGATCCTGCAAAGGACCTGGGTCAAATTTAGTAGGACCTCCTTCAATACCCAACGGTATTGGATGGCGGGGGTCCAAACTCTTTGATCCCCTCATAAGTTAAACTACTATTAAAACTTTAACCCGACTACTTAGGACTGTATCCCTGCTGACTCAGACTACTTAGCCGAGGGTAACATCGCCTTCAAAAGAGGGGCCTACCACATTATGCATTAATAACTTAATTAATTATCTTTCGATAATCCGACCCTTTAGGATTGTATCCTTGCTGACTCAAACTACTGGGTTGAGGGTAACATCGCCTTCAAAAGAGGGGCCTACTACAATAACTAAGATAATCTCTTAAACAAGTGCAAAAGTGCGAAAATAATCAAAGGTTACACTACACACGAGTCGGATCCAAGTGATTCATCTTGTCTATCTGTTTTTACTTTTATTTTACTTTTCAGCATTTTAGTTAGTTTTATTTTCCTAGTTTAAAAACCTTTTTCTAACATTTTGATTTGATTAGACATTGAGGATAAACCGGTACTAAAAGCTCTTGTGTCCTTGGACGACCTCGGTATCTTACCAACACTATATTATGTCCACGATGGGTGCACTTGCCCATATGTGTGTTTAGTGTTAGTGAATATCGTGTTTATAAATTTAAAACTTGGGTAAAAAGGGCTTAAAATATACACCTAATATATATAACACTTCACACGCATCAAGTTTTTGGCGCTATTGCCGGGGACACAAGGATTTTAAGAAAGTTAGGAATCAGCGGCCTAATCATTTTTTTCATTTTTATTTTATTTTTTTTAGATTTTCTTAATTTTTCAGCTTCTGCAGAACTCAGCACGGGTCGTGCCCGCTGAACACGCCCCATGCCCAATCATTGGAACTGGCAATCCTGTTTTATGTCAGACAGTAAGCTGAACACGGGGTTGTGCCCACTCAACACGCCCCCGTGCCCAAGATTCAGTTACTGAAAACAGAACCGTAAGATCCCGACTGTTTGTAATTTCTGACACAAACATGAGTGATAATGATATTTTTTACTTTCGGCACTCTTATGGTACGTGGTGTCAATTATGTGGTGGCGGTCATAAAGAATTAGAATGTTATTTTCTAAATTATAAGCCCCACTATATAGACCCATCGTTTTCATGTAGCCTTAAGAGGGGCGAAAGTAAAAATAATCCTTATCTCTCCCTCGAATGCGCTCAACCAGATATTCTAGGAGAAATGCTCCTCAACGAACTATTTCAACTAGAAGATCTAGTTCTTAATTGGTTAAAAGAACTTAAGATGGATTTCCTTAATTCATCTCAAGACGATGACCAAGAAGAATTGTTGGTGTAAGAAGAATTCTCCGCCATTGTCATGAAGGTCCATACGGAGGACATCATGGTGCTGCTAGTACCGCACGAAAGGTATTTGATTCAGGATTTTATTGGCCAACCATTTACAAAGACGCCGAAAGTCTTGTCAAAACATGTGTCGCATGCCAAAGATCAGGTAATATTTCTTCCAAAAACGAAATGCCACAAAATTGCATTCTTGTTTGTGAAATTTTTGATGTGTGAGGACTCGACTTTATGGGACCCTCCCCACCGTCATAAGGAAACAAATATATACTTGTGGCGGTAGATTACTTGTCTAAATGGGCCGAGGCCGAGGCACTTCAAACAAATGATGGAAGAGTCGTGGTAAGATTTCTGAAAAAATTATTCTCTCGTTTTGGAACATCAAAAGCATTAATAAGTGATAGAGGTACCCATTTTTGCAACCATCAACTTGAAATTTTTTTAACAAGATATGGGGTCTATCACCGGGTCTCACCAGCATATCACCCTCAAACAAACGAACAAGCCGAAGTGACTAATAGAGGTTTAAAAAGAATACTCAAAAAAACTGCAGGGTTAAATAAAAGGGAATGGGCCGATAAATTAGATGACACTTTATGGGCTTTTCAAACTGCTTATAAAACAACAATAGGTACAACCCCATATAAGCTCGTCTATGGAAAAAGCTGTCATTTTCCAGTAGAAATTGCACACAAGGCCTACTGGGCAATTAAAAATGTAAACCTAGACTTAGAATTTGCCGGTAAAAATCAATTTTGTCAATTAAATGAATTAGACGAATTAAGGAATTATGCATACTCTAACTCCGAAATTTATAAGGAAAGAATGAAAATTTGCATGATAAACACATTAAACCTAATGAATTTCGGGTAGGAGATCAAGTTCTATTGTCTAATTCACGACTTCGATTATTTCCTGGTAAATTAAAGTCTAGGTGGTCAGGACCTTTTTTCCATCACCCATATCTTCCCACACGGTGCAGTAGGAATTAAATCTCGAAATGGAATTCCATTCAAAGTCAATGGCCAACGGCTGAAGCTCTATCAAGGATTCATTGGGGATGAGGAGGAAGAAATCTCGCTTCAAACGGTCGAAGAATGAAACAAAGGTTCAAGCATCAACATCATACCTTGTAATTTATGAACAATCGGGAAAACATCTGAATCGGTAAGATCTCTAAAACCAAGTTTTGGGAAACAGGGCACTCACACGAGCACTAAAAAAATTTAATTTTGCACGCTATCGCAACCCCCGTCCCCTAACAACCCGGGAACGGGCGGGCGCGGCCAGTTTTGGTGGTATCTAGTGTTTATCCATTTTGGCAGCGGGATTTACATCAGGACCGTAGTTAGGAAATATTTTATCAGAGTAAAATACCACGGTTTTATAATATTAAACACATGGGAAAAACCCAAGTTTCAAGTACACACATTTTCATAGGGATAAATCTTATTTTATTTAATAAAAACATCTATTTATTTTAGGTAACTTTATTGCCACTTTTCCAAGCCTTCAATGCTGTCCAGCTGGCTTCTATTTGGTTCACATTTTGTTACCTGAAACGCATTTAAAAACATTTTTTCTCAGTGGGAAATACTGGTGAGTGAATCCCAGTTTAATCAAGTTTAAGTAAAAACCATTGTACAGTATTGAGGGCGGTCGCGCAATTACATTTTTTCCAAGTCATACTAATTACCACCCACGGTACTGTCAACCCAACTTGTGGAAATGTTACTCCTTGCAAGGTAGTAATAAATTTTGTATACAAAACCCCAACATACCGACGATAATTGTATCCTTAGAAATACTCAATAACTGTTTAATATATATAATTAATCGTGTGAGGTTTTGTATAAACAATTTACAAAAAAGGAGATTACTCACATTGATGTCTTAGGTTTTCTGTAAGGGTTTCCTGGTGACAATCTATATATTACACAAATGCACACGTGTTAGTATAATAACCCATTTTAACATTAGTAATACCCTCCCCGAGACGGCATTCCAACGACTACATCGGGCAGAACCACGACAACCGTTACGGAACCCTAGATTAATCGGGCAACGTATCTAATACGTATCCAGGGGTTATGATACTTACAACGGAGCAGAAATTCGTTATTTAGGAGGGTATTATACCCGAGAATAGTGTATACTATGTAGAAATTGAGAGAGAATTGAAAAGTTTGAGCGACGGAAACTGAAGGCCCGAGCTCCCATTATATAGGAGCTGATTTCAGGTCTTACGCGGCCCGCGTAAGGTGTAGCCAAGGGGCTACGCGGCTCGCGAGGCTCCCTAGGGTAGGCCCTAGCTCGTCCGACTCAGCCCTAGCTTCGACACGCTGCACGACACGTGGCAGCATTGGGTGTCGCCCCGCCTTGGAGCTGTCGCGCCCCACGTAAAATGTAGCCATGGGCTACGCGGCCCGCGACAAGCTCAATTTTCTTGTTTTTATTTTATTTTTAATGATATATTGTATTTTGGGCTCGGTTTTCACTTACGGGGTGTGTTTTAATACATATTGGGTTATTTTCAAATATATTAGGGTGTCGGAAAAATTTCAGGAGGGTTGTTATACAACACTAGTCACTATGACTCAAAAATAAAAACCAAAATAAAAATAAAAGACTCAAAAACAAACAAAACACATAGCACGTATATGTCAACAAAGTCTATCAAAGCTAATGAACGCGATTGCCAAGAGTCCCTAACAACGGCGCCAAAAACTTGATGTGTGCTAAACAGACTATAAAAATTAACAAAAATTAGACTCTCTAAGCTAGATACTAAAAAGCTTAAATCTAGACTAGACCTAAACCACACAATCGGCAAGTGTACCGATCACTGTAGTATGACCTAAGGAAGTCCGGATATCGAACCACGAGACTCTATTTATCACGTAAACTAGACTCTAATAGACACTGACAGACATGACTGAATCTTGTTTAATTGTTTGGGGGGGGGGGTTACGGAAAATCTAAGGAAATCTATTTAAACTAAATATTAAACTAAAACTAGACTAATACGAAATAAGGCAAAGGATTTTCTCATATGATGAACACGACCACCTAGACTCGAATCCTGGATTGATTTTAAAGAATTACCGATTAAGTTAACTGCATGATTTATGGAACCAGGATCTTATAATACTAAACCTATTAAGACACCAACTAAGCCCCTCAACCCTTCTCGAGGTGAAACTTATGGCGCTACCTAGGCCGTTAATCCTACCGGTTATTAGACGTCTTTCCAGTTGTCTAATTATTGTGTAAGTACCCTAATATTAACCTACTCTTTTCCAATCATAGATCTATGGTAGTTTAGGTTTCCCAATTTGACTTGATAGACTAATAAATCGATGGGGCAACTAAGGCACGACCCTTTCCAAGGACTGTCTAAAGCAATTCGCCTGGTAAGACCTATCAATAGCCCCGCACCTTCTAGCTATTGGGACTAGTAGAACACTAAAATCTAGCAAATCACTAACAATTACTTCTAAGGTTATTTGCGCAATTTCACCCTAAAGAGTTAAGATTTATTATGTGATATAGACACTCACCAAAATCTAAAACCCTAGCATGACTCTATTATGTGATAAAGACCGTCACCAAGAATCATACGAAGCAATCGATAACAATAAACCAAATCAAAGTACGCATGCACATCAAATCAATAGACCAAACTGTTTACTAAATACAATCAATCCATAACATTCAAAATTAACGAAAAAAGATAAAACTCTATATCAATCCATTCATCATCGTCTAGGTGGCTTAAAAGTTTAGCCGAGCATGTTAAGTAACGAAAACAAAACAAAGATGTCTAAACAAGAATTCATGATAACGAGTTTCGAAAGAAATCAATAAACAAGGAATTGGAAAACCCGAGAAAGTCTTCAATTCTTCATCACGAACTCGTACCACTGATTCGTATGCTTCGAAACCTTCAAATCCGCTCCAAGAATGCTCCAAGATCGCCTATGTTGCTCTCCAATTCGTAGTTAGGTTTTATAATAAGTTTCTTGGGATTTTATACAAAACCCTAACGATTTATGAAGATTCGCCGTCATTAAACCCCGTCGCGTCGCGCGACGGGTGAGATCCACTGAGGTCGCGTAGCGCGACGATTAAAAAATCCAGAAATCCTCTTTTTTATTGTGGCAGGGAGCGACGGTAATGCGGCTTCATTTTCACAGGCTGTTGCGAAATTTGATCAGCATCAACTCTCAAAAACTTCAAAATAATTCTAACTCTTTTTCCAGCTTGTTCCGGGACTTGGTGTTTCAGCATTGTGGCTCGTTTTCACTCAATTTTCAGCAATATTAAGTACCAAGACTTGCAAAACTCAATCTGATCAATAGTATGCACATTCTAACGAAAACTAAACTAAATATAAAGGAAAACTATACAAAATATACACGAATAAGAGATGTATTTTGCAATACATCATTTGTTAGTCGTCCTCCCCCGTCACACACAAAAAGAAAAAGAATAACTAGATGTCACATAGATTTTAAACGTTTTTAAACACAATTGGAGATGCTTTTAAAGCATTATCTATTATAATACCTTATTAAGAGAACTGGGTTTTCTACCCTTTTCGTATTTTTGCCATGGGTACAAATCTTGAAGCACTATGTACAAATGAAGCAAGCCATTTTAGAAGGGGGGGGGGGCTTAGACATTGTCCAAAGTTTTAAAATACTTTAAGGGCAATCTAGACATTTCATCCATGAAATCCATGCCCACTTATGTCTTCCATTAATTGAACTAAATTAAGGAATTAAATAAAAGTTTTATAATAACTAAAGGAATTAATTGATTAAATTAAAGGTTAGACATGCAACCTTTGGGATTTTCATGATTTAATAGTATGTATAAATATAATAAATAGATTTATATGGACTATATCTATGCTATCTATAATCTATACTATCTTATAAGCCAATCAACCGTCATCAGTCATTTATGTGTTAGTCTTAAAGCCACCATCATTTCTCATTATGGTGTTAATAACCCCAACCTGTAACCGATGACTTATAAAATCATTTGAACATTCAAATGTATATTTATATATTCCATATACGACCACATGAGTCCCAATATCAAGCTATGTCCGCTCTCTCAAACCTTCACCTATACATGTTAATTAACCCCCGCGCTACTGTCGTGGCCGTTATCCGATTCATCCGTCACCAACTCGGTAGAAAACTGAAGTAAGTTTCTTATTCTTAAGAACTCGTGTTGCTTCGATCCTAAATAAACACTAAAACAAACCACTTTTTATGCATCAGATTATCTGGCCGATCACCAGTAAGTAATGGAGATCATGAACGCTGCAATGCATACAAAAGAAAGTTCATCAATTTTGGGTTGGTCACTAAGATATATAATTATTTGGAAGTGCTAACTTTTATTCCACATCTATTAATTATAAATTTCTTTTATGATGTTATCAACATTCACTAGATATTTTACTACAAATTTTTGGCTTATTTCTCTACCCTCTTTTTTTAGGGGCAGAACCGGAAATAAAAGCCGTTCCACCCAACAGTGATTTAAATGTTGTTCATAGCACCGGTTTTGGTACCTCCATAGGTTCCGTCATTAGATGACATTGAATTGATAGTAAGAAGCAAATGTAATGCCTTTGTTTTTGTATTAATCCAGTTATGTTTTTTCTTTGTTTGTTTGAGATAGTACATATAATTTGTGATGACATACATTAGAGCCTTATCATTTGTTGGTTTAAACAATACAGGTATTATAAAAAGGTGGGATTAATGTGTTTTTTGGCAAATAAAAATGTATTATAAAAAGGTAAGATATATAGTTAGACTATCATTTTTACGATAACAGGTATTATTATTTGGACTATATGAGTACAATTTGTAAATTGTTTCACTTTTTAATTGTGTTTGCATTATATTCTCCTCAGCTTGAGTTTGAATTTGTTTTGTTGGATTTAGCATGCCAGTTAATTTGTTTCTCTAATTTTCATTCTAAAAATCAAGGAAATAGCTTCACAGAGGGCTTGAAAAAGTGGGCAAACAGTCACTCACCTCGGACACATGGCTGTGGGCATTTAGAAACTAAATATGTTTTGATTTATCATCAAACAATTAATTAATAGAAATCTGAAACTATATATGCTAGCTAAACTTTTCATTCATTAATTCTTACAAGTTAGTGAATTTTTACTAAACCCCAAAACCTAAAACAAACTAGACTTTAAAAATGAACTTTTAGAGATTATAATAATTTGTTGTCATTATTTTTAAATAATTATGAAATTTAACGTTATGAAAAATAAATATTACAACTATCATTAATATATTAATATGGAAGTAAATTTTAGAAAACCCATTCCTCAAGTTTTGTAAATTTTTGCCACCATCTGACCTAGAGTTCAACCAAAATCAAGTATTTTTTTGGCAACGTACGCGATAGCGACTGACGTGGTAATGTACATTATAACGATTGACGTTACGGTTAAGGTATTGTGTGCATGAACCCAGCTACTTATGAGAGAACATCGTTGCCAGTATTTTGTGCTAATGGAAACGGTATTAGTGTTCACCTTTATGATTTTCGGCATGTCAAACCAGATAACGACCAAACTCTTGCCACGTTGCGTGTGAAAGTAAACGACAACACTCCCGCCGCGAAGCGCGGGGAGAAACTAATACCATTAATATATAAAATTACATTTTGTCACTGAATTCATTTAGTAGAGATTTAGAATATTACGATGAAAATGGATGTGTAAATTTTAAGTTCTTTTATCTTCTTTGGAAGCCATTGTTGAGCCACACAATTGAAAATATGTGAAACTTACATAAATTCATGTATACGGGCCGTACAACATTATACGACTCGTATACATGTTATACAACCCAAACCTCATATAATGTATACGACCCGTACAGAATGTTATACGACATATTATTTTCTCCATCTATACGAACCATTTAACATTATATGGGTCGTATAACATAATACAGTCCAATATTTATCATGTCAGATTATTCTATACGGGTCGTATAGCATTATACGACCCGTATACTATTATGGAAAATAATATCAATCAAGAATGACAGCTTGCATATTCCTAATATATTCAAGACAATATTCTCATGCATGAAATTGTTATAACCTCCATACACAGCTCGTCAATCACCTCCATGTATTATATATTGCCTTTTGTAGAATGTTCTATATATGTACATCATTAGTATCAATTCAATATACAATTCTCATACCAATTACTCTGTACCGTATATGGTATCAGAGCTCGAAAATACTCCACCGAGTTCCCCAAAATCAATCCCACCATCATCTTCTTCAATGGCATCACAAGTCGTCGCCGTCAATACTCACTTTACGATCAAACTAACACACTCCAACTTTCCGGTATGGAGGAAGCAGGTGATGTCCACTCTCATCGGACTAAACCTCGATAGTTACATTCTCAATACAGTCAAGCCACCGGCTGAGTTCGTTGACAAAGAAGGAACCAAACTTAATCCAGAATTCACGACATGGTTTCCGCCAAGACCAAATCATCTTCAGCGCCATCCTTGGTAGTTGCTCAGACACGATCCAACCTATAATCTCATCGGCCAACACATCACTTGAAGCTTGGAACCGGCTCAACGCAAGCTTTGCAAGTGCATCTAGGAGTCGTATAATATCTCTAAGATCAAAGCTCTCTAAAAATCCGAGAGGAACGAGGTCCGTTGCAGAATATCTCCACGAGATGAAGGCCATCGCGGACGACCTTGCTCTAGCTCAAAGCCCCATAGATGATGAGGATCTGCTAGTTCATATTCTAGCACAACTGGGAGACGAGTTCGCCAACATCGTTGCGGCCATCAAGGTTCAGAAAACTTCCTTAACCTTCCCTGAATTATTTGATCAATTAGTTGAACATGAAAGAATGCTCAAAGAGACAACCACCAACACTCCTATTGCCATCACGGTCAACAGTACACAACGGTTCTCGTCAAACCGATACTTGTCTCGACCGGCGAATGACCACAAAACTAACAGGTCCTCGTTTGGTAACCAATCCCAAAACTACCGTCCCACCGGCTCTCAACATTCGACAGGAGGATACCGTGGGAATCGGAATCAACTTCATTGCAACTTTTGCAACATACCCGGCCATGACACAAAGGACTGCCGTAAACTCGCTCGTCTTCTACGTGAAAGTAACATTACAGTATCCTCACCGGCCACGCCCATAGCCAATGTTGCCACATCTCAATTTCCGACACCGCACTGGATGTTTGACACTGGCGCCTCGGATCATGCAACCCCTGAACGCCAATCCTTGCACTCACTCTCTGAATACGGAGGTCCTGACGAAATAGTTCTTGGTGATGGTAAACGTCTCTCTATCACACACACTGGCCACACAAAACTTTACACTCCCTTTTCTCCTCTCTCTATAAAAAACGTTTTATATTTTCCTAAGTTACGTAACAATCTCATATCCGTCACTAAGCTTTGTAAGACTAACCAAGTTTCGGTGGAATTCTTTCCATCTCATTTTTTTGTTAAGGACCTACGCACGGGGGCGCGCCTAATCAAAGGGGAGAACGTCCATGACGTTTACTATCTTCGCTCTCGTCCACCGCCACAACTCAACTCAACTATCTCTGTCTCACTACTTGACTGGCATCACATTCTTGGCCATCCATTAATCAAAGTTTTCAAGTCCATCCTCAAGACCCTAGACATGAGTTCAAATTAACTGTCTAGTTCTCACTTTCATTGTGATTCATGTTTGATTAATAAAAGCCACAAAAAACCCTTTGGTGCAAATTCATTTAATGCCACTAAACCTCTAGAACTTATTTATTCTGATGTATGGGGACCTATAAACAAATCCATTGATGGCTACAGTTATTACATAATTTTTGTTGATTATTTTTCTAAGTATGTGTGGTTATACCGATTGAAACGGAAATCCGATGTCTCAATAATTTTTCCACAATTCAAAACTTTAGTTGAGAAATTTTTTCAAACACCTCTCATATCCATCTTCACCGATAATGGTGGCGAATATATAGGGCTATCTTCCTATCTCCAATCTCAAGGCATTTCCCATTTCACCACACCTCCACACACTCCGGAACAAAATGGAGTGGCGGAACGTCGCCATCGTCACATTGTCGAAACAGGTCTCACCCTCCTTCATTACGCCAAACTTCCCCTTTATTTTTGGTCTCATGCCTTCCAAACGGCGGTCTATCTTATAAACCGCCTTCCCACACCAATTCTTCGTTTTCAATCACCATTTCATGCCCTTTACAACTCACCGCCCACTTACTCTAAACTAAAACCGTTTGGATGTTTATGCTACCCGTGGTTACGACCATACACCACCTCCAAACTCCAACCACGGTCCTCCCGGTGCATATTCCTCGGCTACTCGTCTTCGAAATCGGCTTATAAGTGTTACGACCCTCAAACCCGCAAATTGTATCACTCTAGACATGTTGATTTCATTGAAAATCACTTCCCCTTCAAAACTACACAACTTCTTGTCCCAAATTTACCCACTCCAGAAGACTTTCTTACACCACCCATCTCATCACACACCACCTCCCCACCCACGACCCCTCCACCCATGCTTCCAACCAATCCTAGTCCATCCACAAACCTTCAAATACCCATCCCTTCTACCACTTCTTCACCTACGCCTCATAGACCTTCCACATCCACCTTCCCTTCTACTCCTTCCACAACACAAATCGACACATCCACTCCATCCACCCCATCCCCACCCTCCACAAATGTCTTGCCTACACAAACCATATCGCCTTCCACCATCGCTCGAACCAACTCCTCCCCTACCACCGAAACTAATACCGACCCTTCATCTCATCCTTCACCATCGCTTCCGCCTAGAACACGAAAACCGAATCCTAAATACTTCAATCCCAACCTTATTAATCACACCACCTTACATCCCATTCCAACATCCCTTGAACCCACTTCCTATCACCAAGCAAAAAAGGACCCTCACTGGAGATGTGCAATGGATAGCGAGTTTAACGCGTTGCTAAAAAACGGTACATGGGAACTTGTCCCACAAACATCTCAAACTCCGATCGGTTGTCGATGGATTTTCCGGGTCAAACGAAAACCTGACGGTACAATTGATAAATATAAAGCCCGACTTGTCGCCAAAGGCTTTCATCAACAATATGGGAAGGATTACTTTGACACGTTCAGTCCGGTTACCAAACCTGTTACAATCCGGTTAATTCTATCTATTGCGCTATCTAAGAATTGGTCTCTACGCCAACTTGACGTGAACAATGCGTTTCTGCATGGAACACTTCATGAAGAAGTATATATGGTACAACCTCCAGGATACATTCATCCTCAATACCCTCAACACATTTGTCGGTTGAGGAAATCTCTTTACGGGCTTAAACAAGCTCCTCGAGCGTGGTACATCGAACTCACCAACTTTCTTCTTCGCTTTGGTTTCAAAAAATCCATGTCAGATCCTTCTTTGTTCATATACAATCGAGTACCATCACATGCTACTTCATCGTTTATGTCGACGACATTGTTCTAACCGGCAATGACAATGGCTTTTTAGATCACTTCACGGAGGCCCTAGCCAAACGGTTCTCTATCGAAGATCTTGGTCCACTACACCAATTTCTTGGTGTCGAAGTTATTTCCACAACTGAAGGCATTTTCTTATCTCAACATCGACACATTCAAGATCTTCTCACTCAATTTAAAATGGATGGTACCAAAGAAGTCGCGACTCCTATAGGCACTGGTGAGACACTCTCCCCTCATGATGGGTCTCCGGCCATCGATCCAACGGATTATAGGAAGCTTGTGGGTTCACTTCAATATTTGGCATTCACTCGCCCGGATATATCGTTTGCCGTCAACAAGCTATCACAAGTCATGCATGCCCCAACCCAAACCCACTGGCAAGCATTAAAACGGGTCCTAAGGTATTTAAAAAGAACGATTCATTATGGACTATTTCTCAAACGCCACTCCTCCCTTAATCTATCGGCATTTTCGGACTCGGATTGGGGTGGCACCTTGGATGGCGGTCGTTCCACAACGGCTTACCTTATCTACTTAGGGTCCAACATCATATCATGGCGTTCAAGTAGACAGAAATCGGTGTCTAGATCCTCCACGGAGGCTGAATATAAGGCATTGGCAAATGCCGCAGCCGAGTTAGCATGGGTTCAAAACGTCTTACGTGAACTTGGAATTCCTAGCACTCACATACCAAAACTCTTCTGTGACAATACCGGTGCGACATACTTGTGTGCAAATCCTATTTACCACTCTCGCATGAAACATGTCGCACTCGATTACCATTTTGTTCGAGAACGGGTCACTAGTGGTGCTCTCCAAGTCTTACACATCAGCTCAGCGGATCAACTAGCTGACGTCCTTACCAAGCCTTTGACTCGGCAACCTTTTTGCAAGTTTAGATCCAAGATTGGAGTATCCAACGGATCCTCCATCTTGCGGGGGGCATATTATGGAAAATAATATCAATCAAGAATGACAGCTTGCATATTCCTAATATATTCAAGACAATATTCTTATGCATGCAATTGTTATAACCTCCATACACAGCTCGTCAATCACCTCCATGTATTATGTATTGCCTTTTGTAGAATGTTCTATATATGTACATCATTAGTATCAATTCAATATACAATTCTCATACCAATTACTCTGTACCGTATATATACAAGGTGTGAAATTAAGATTTTGGGGTGTGTCATACGACCCGTATATAATATTATACGACCTATCATTTTCTTCATCTATACGAGCCATTTAACATTATATGAGTCGTATAACATAATACGACCCAATATTTGTAATGTCAAATTATTCTATACGGGTTGTATAACGTTATACGACCCATATACATGGTGTGAAATTAAGATTTTGGGTTTGTTTTTAGGACCCTTGCAAAAAAGTATTTAAACTCAGTAACCGGCTATATCTTACATTACGGTCTCCGGGTTGGCCCTATTTTAGTCTCTCCCTCTCTAGATTGCTCTAACAAGCATATCTACTATAAACACCTAACTCAGATTATTAAAATACCATGTTCTATTTTTTAATATGGAATTAAATATATATATATATATATATATATATATATATATATATATATATATATATATATATATATATATATATATATAATACAACTTCTTATCTACAAAGAATTATTAGGTTTTTTTTTTTGCTTTGACCACATAACTTTAGGTTTTTACAGGCCTCTTTCTTTAAATCTCTCTGAAAACGAATACTCTGACCGAATGAAATAAGGGGTTTTTAAATTTTACAATCAAGTCCGACCATAGAAGGAAGATGTGGGCTGGAGAAAGCGTGTGGCAACACGGCGACGGAGTGACATATATGGTGATGTAGCTCCTTCGGATTGATTAAATTCTTGGTGAAAATTGATAGTCGCCGATGCATTAGAGGCACAAAACCTGATTAAGTCGTTCGCACATGTTGAAGACGGTGGTTGAAATAGTTTTTATGCGATTTGTAGGAAGGTGGTTGAAGAGGGCAGGGCTGCGATGGTGGCTCGAGAACTCGGAAGGGGAAGAGAAATCTCTCCTGGTAGGATATTTCAGACTATAAGAGAAATGTAGGGGTAGTCCTTTACCAATGGACCACCACTTCCATTGGTGAACTTTAAGTTATTTAACTAAGTAATTTTTGAATTGCTGAATTTAATGTTTCAGTTAAGTAAATGATATTTTTGTAGTTATATGTATAGGCGTGGGACTTATTTTATTTATGTTTAATTAATACGATTTAGTTTTCCTTCTTTGTTTTTTAAACTAGGGGGAACACCCGTGCGATGCACGGCATGCATAATAGTTATTGTTTTTTCCTGGAACAACGACTGATATAGATAGTGCGTGACACGGTACGAAAGTGCGAATATAGTATAGATTTTTAAAACAAAAACCGGTTTTTTTTTAAAGTTAGCCGTTTGACCATGGTTATTTTGACCAAAGTCCACTCCTCGTTCGGCGCTTTGTGGTAGCACTACCAGTCAAAAAAAGGCCCAAAACGCCCGAGGGTACAGTGTTCCCCCGCGTTTTTAAGACGCTTTGAGAGAGGTTTGCGCCCCACCACATGTGGTCTCACAAAACTTCAATTCTATGGACGTGTGGTTTCTCAACCCTCTTCAAAAGATGTCACAGTTTTCAAATTTTTTTATTTTTATTTTTTCTTTTTCATTGTTTTAGATGGTGCAAAATAGATGTTAAATATATATATTATACTACATACACATATACATATAAATTCAGTTTTGACATCTAAAAGTCAAATTGCAGGTTTTGTTCCCTTTTATAGATAAGAAAGCAGTTTATTATTTATTACTAAAATGTTGTATTAACTTTATTCTACAACATATTCTTTATAAACTATGCTTACCTTGACATAACCTAATAGCTATATTTCCTTATTAGAAGTCACTTATAATTGAAAATTAGTACATATTATTACCTTGCTGGTGAACACATTTACTCTATGTTTAGGGAACAATTTGATTAGGTTGCTGATATTGAATTGAATATCACACCAAATTACAATAGCAGTTTATATTGCTACTATTCACCCAAATCAAGCACCTTAAATAAGTCAGTGTTTCTCTATATTAAAAAAACGAACTATAACTGACGGTTATTAAATTGCAACAGTCAATTCAATCCAAATACTGCAATAGAAACATAAAATCTACCACAATTCGTTGGTTAATCACGTATAGTTCTTAATCGATTAGAATCAGAAAAAAGGAAATTGACTCACCGTAACTTAAAATCAGGAAGAAGGCGAACAAAGGGGCGGAGTTTTTCGAAATCAATGACCCCTGTCTTTCATTGTTATTCCTTGAATGAGGTAAGCAAGACCCCATACTACACACTACATACACATACATAAAAATTGGGTTCTATATTATTTGTATAAACACCGATTGGAAACCCTCACATTGCATTTGATGAAACCCTAATCAATATAAACACACACACTAACACTCACGAATCGAATCGAATTTATAAAAGGAAAAATTCGGGCTGTTTTTACCTCTTGCTGCTCCAAATCTTCATTACCATACATTATCTTCATCTTAGAGATATAGATATTGCACTTAAAGGTCTCAACCATCAAAATACGATCCAAGGGCTAAAAAGTGGTTCCTAATTATGCAATGGTTATCATTTGAACCTTATTCCATGAGACTTGAGGTAAGATGCAAAGAGCATTCTTATGAGTTTTAAACCATCTGTAATTAAGTTCATTATTTAATCATTATTGTTGCAATTATTAGGTATTATAGATAATAATACCCCATGAAATTACCTTTTAGTAATTTTCGTTTCTAATTGGTTAGCATCTTTTAAGTTTTAAAACCATTTATAGTTATAATTAAATTCATAACAACGTTGATTAAGTTTTTTTATATTTAATTATTATTATTACTATTATTATTATTATTATTATTATTTATTTTTATTTTTATTTCATATGATGTTCATCAACTATCTGATAAAATTGCAAAAAAGGTTGTAACCTTATTTGTATGATGTTTAGCAATTACTAAACCAAATAATAATGACTTAATTATAAAATTCAATCAAGTAATCGGTTACGAAGAACTTGAAATGGAAAAGCAATGTAAATATGAGGAAGGTGATGATGTTCAACTAAGTCAAATGATTTAATTCTTTATCAAGTATTTAACAATACTTAATTTATAAAGTTATCAATTTAATTGTATTTATCAATTTATACTCATGTAGAAAGACTAATTCCCTTTACTAACTTCATTGAGTTGTTGTACTATAAGCATAATATGTTGCAATTATTTAAATTTGGTTGGAACCCTTGTGAAATGCTTTATCCGATAGTATAGATAAACGCAATCAATTTAAATCTTTTGCACGGGTTGAAAACATCCGAGCCCTTAAAGTTTGCTGCCCAATCCTGTCAAACAATACCTCCTCAAATATTTCCTCTGCATCTATATTGCCTATATATAGTATCAATTAAATCACACAAAAGCATCATATGTTTAAAAAAAAATAGTAAAGTAGAAATTAAAAAAGGAAATACCAATAGGCCAAATAAATGTCTATCTCCAAATGAATAACTTTTCTCGTACCCACCCTTTTACACCTCCATATACATGAAGCTGCAAAAAGGAAAAAGACTATAAATTTATGAACAATTAAACAATACATTGGTAAATGGTTCCAGATACTATAGTCATGCAAGGGTACCTTGATGAAGTATGAAGTGTCTGTCTTTTTGTATCCAATAACCTGTGTGTATACTTTATATGTAATATAAAATCATAATTTGAAAAAAAAAAACCACTAAATCACCAAAAACATAATAAAACATCAATATAAACTCATAGATTATGTAAAAGAAAACTGTTATCCCATTTGAATATTTTAAGAAACAAACCAAAGTTTTTTCGAATAAATGTTGAAATGGGTATAAAAGAACACACCTTTCCACCAAGATAAATAAATTTCATATCAACTTATCTCTTTCTTATCTCTTTCTTTTCGACTCTAACTCGCACAATAGTAGACAAAGGAGTTGATGTTGAGTGAAATGGTGAATTTATAGCAATGATATGAGATTCCTTAATCGGTCAAATTTATTACATATTGATTGAAATTGGACCTTTGGAGTGCTTTTGCGGTTTATCCCAATAGGTTTCGTTTATTAATTGCATTTAAGAACCTAACTTATTATTGTATTATTATAATTAATTGTGATTATATTCTCATTTAATTATTTTTTTATTTTTTAATATTAATGTAGAAAGACCATTTCAACCCTTACTAACATCATTAAGTTGTTGTACCATAAGTATAAAAGATTGTAATTACTTAAATTTGGTTGGTATCCTTATGAAATGCTTTATAATATAGTATAGATATAGATAGATAGATATAGATATAGATAATTATTTTTTTTATTTTTTAATATTAATGTAGAAAGACCATTTCACCCCTTACTAACATCATTAAGTTGTTGTACCATAAGTATAAAAGATTGTAATTACTTAAATTTGGTTGGTATCCTTATGAAATGCTTTATATAGTATAGATTAGGTTCTAGCATTAATGTACTGTACTATATGTTAATATGGTGTTTCATGCATTGCTTTGTTGCAAATTGTGTTGTTTTATTTGTAAATTATTATTATTATTTATAATAATCTAATTAATTTAGCCAAAATCTTGTTAATAATATATTAGAATATATATATATATATATATATATATAGTTATTTTAATACTTTTATTATTTTAATATTATAATAATAATTCCCTTTTTTTACTGTTTAACTTTAATTTAATGATTTTTTAGTATCACGGGGTGGGATAAGCTTGGTGTCAACCGGTACTGGTATCGAAAATACCGGTACGGTCTTGTTTGGTATCGGTACAAATAGTAATTTTAATATTTTAATAATATATATAGTTTTTTATATATTTTTATTATTTTAATATTATAATAATAATTCTTTTCTTTAATTTTTAACTTTAATTTAATGATATTTTTATGATACTTATGATCTTTCGGTTTAAATTTTATCTTAATCTATTAAATTCTGATACTAATATCATGGATAAGTTCTTAATATTTGATATCATTTGGATCCCTTTACCTATTTTTTTTATTATATGTTTTCTTTGAAAATATATTGTTGTGTTTTTATTACGAATTATATTTGAGCTACTTTTAATATATTAGTTACTTCGAAATTTAAATTTATGGTTACCTTGTCAAAGATCATTTTATAGAATAATCATAAGTTTGGAATAATTATCTTTAAACCAATTATTAAAACAAATTAAGATCAAAGTTAACTTTAAACTAATCTACCTTTATCTATAATATATTATTTAGTATAATGTGTTATTGATGATATTAATTTTAATGATTATTGATATATAATTATTTTATTTTATTTTTTATCTTATCTCTTATTTATTTAATATAAATTAAATGCAATTAATAGGATTTTTATAGGATGATTCATTTAAAACAACCATAAATTTTGGTTTTAAAATAGAACATATAACTAAACTTTAGAATATATATAGATTCACCTTTATATTCTTTAGCCTTCATTTGGACAAAGCGTTATATATACCACCACTAGGTGCCTTTTTTTATCTAGGTACATTTGGATGTTTAAAAACCGAACCGTCTTAACGCACGATGATAAACCACTAGTTATGAAATATATGTATCGATTAGGCAATATGTAGTGGGGCGCGACCAAGGGCCATAGCGCCGCTATGGCGCCGCCCACACCGCCCCCCCCCCCCCCCCGGCGTTATGACCAAAAAAAAAAGAAAAGCGTGAAAAATTTTGCGGCGCGAGGAAGAAGAAACTTTGTTTTTTTGACCGTTACCAAACGGTCATATGTTAAAAAAAAAAAAATTCAATTTTTCTTATTTTTCACACTATAAAACCTCATATTCTTCCACTTTTTTTTACAACTCATACCATTCTCATTCTCATTCTTCATATATTTTTAAAAAAGCTAGTCTCACTTTATAAAAAATGGGTTCCCCGTCGGAAGAGTCTTTCACCGAAATTTACCGAAGATATTTTTCGCCCGACGAAGACGCGGCCGAGGAAGAAGCGGTTACGAGTGCATGTACTTTTGTGCTACAAACATTTGCGCACATTCGGCCACCTCCCCCTCCACGACCCATCTTGCGACGCACCTATATCTTGCGAGATCGTGAAGCCGCGAACGAGCGTTTGATGAAAGACTATTTTGACGCGGCACCGGTTCACGGACCGAATGTTTTTAGACGACGTTTTCGTATGAGCCAAAGGTTATTTTTGCGCATTAACAATGACTTGGAAAATACGTACGATTTCTTTAAGCAAAGAATGGACGCACGAGGATATCTAGGCTTCACCTCAATTCAAAAGGTCACATCCGCCTTACGGGTATTAGCATACGGAAACACGTACGACATCAACGACGAGTATTTGAAGATGGCGGAGAAAACAACCCGAGATACCTTGGAACATTTTTGCTATGGTAATTTTTTAATTGTCTTTTATTTATTTACTTTTATACATTTATTTTTTCGTAACTTTTAAATTATATTTTAGGAATATGCCAGTTATATGGAAAACGTTATTTGAGAAACCCCACTTGGAACGACCTTCAAAAAATATATGAGGTGCATCTAGAAAAGCATGGAATACCCGGCATGATTGGTAGCTTGGATTGTCGCCAATGGCGTTGGTATAATTGTCCAACCGCATGGCGAGGTCAACATACGCGGGGTGATCAAAAAGGGCCAACTTTGGTATTACAAGGTGTTGCGTCATACGACCTTTGGGTTTGGTCGGCCTTCTTTGGTGTAGCCGGGTGTTTTAACGATATTAATACGTTAGAGGCTTCACCATTAATCGAGGGCTACATTTCTGGAACTATACCAAAGGCCGGTTTCCATGCAAACGGGAACGATTACGAGCATGGCTACTACTTGGGCGATGGTATCTACCCCGAGTATTCGATTATTGTTAAAACGTTTTCTGAAACTTTCGATGAAAAAAGAAAGTATTTTAAAAAATTACAAGAGTCTTCGAGAAAGGACATCGAGAGGTGTTTTGGGGTTCTACAGCAACGATGGCATTTTATCAGGAATCCTTGTCGCATGTGGCATAAGGATAAAATACGAATGGCCATGTATGCTTGCATCATTTTGCATAATATGATCATTGAGGATGATGGAAAAGCGATATGCCAAAACTATATTCCCGAAGATTTGGTCGAACTACCCCAAGCGACAACGGAAGAGAGACTCGCAAATGCTCAACTACTCCGATCTAGAGAAATACATAACACGTTGAAGGCGGATTTGGTTGAGCATGCTTGGGCGATTCGCCCAATTCGATCAAACAATGATGACGACGAAGATTCCGAGGAAGAAGTGGGGGAGGAATTCGAAGACGGGAACTTTGAAGACGTAGGTTTAGATGCTGGAGAAAACGAAGAGGAAGAAGGAGAGAACGAAGATGACACCGAAGAATAAAATTATTTTTTAGGTGTAATTTTTTTTTTAGGTGTAATTTTTTTTTTTAGTGTAAAACTTAAAAATTATTTAAAAAATAGAAAATTAAATTAATTGAGTAATGATTACACAGGGGCTTTATGACTACGGCCCCAAATTGCATAAAGCCCCATAAAGCCCCTTTGCTGACGTGGCATGCCACATGGCGCATAACGCCCCTTTGAGGGCTTTATGACTACACATGCCCTTATAATTAAATATATCAATAAAAAAACAATACTGACAGCATTCAATTGTCTTGCCATAAAGTACAACTTCCGTCCTTCCACACGGTTTCTTGCCGGTCAACTTTCGGTTGTATTGACTTTAGATTCAAAGTCCAACCTCAAAGCACACGCTGATATTTTTATTTATTCATATGTTTTTTTTTTTTTTTTTTGTCTCAACAAATATATACAAAGATAAAACTTTAACATATTTTTAACTAATCTTACTTGTACACATGCTTCTAGAGCTACTCGGTTACCTATGATATTAGGAAAGACTAAAGAGCCATTAGATAATGAACGATTATGTTTTGTCTTCCGGAACGACAATTACATAAATATGTTCGTATCGTCAGCCAAAACTTTTAACATATCTTTAACTAATGTTACTCAAACTTATTTTTTTTTTAAAGTCACCGCCTGTCAAAACTTTAATATAAATTCAACTAATGTTACTCAAACTTATTTTATTTTATTTAAAGTCACTTAACTTTCATTTGCTGCTTTATTCTTGCGTACATTCTTTTTTAAATTAAGTAGCCTAACTAAATATATATGAATCCTCATTTTAAAAATAAAAACAAAAAAAAGTTAACATGAAGTAGGGGATAATAGTAAAGAAAAAAGAAATCACTAAATACTAATTAATTTTTTCATAATCGTCTAGTTTAAATCAAATTTTTAATATATATATAATTAGAAAATATCACTATATGGGAACTAAGATTCATATATGTTCACTTTATGTTACTTACGTTTAAGAAAACAAAAATTTATAAAACTATTATGCATGAACGAAATAACAAATTAAAGTAAGTGACTTTAAAGAGAAAAAAAAATCAAAATAAGTGACTTTATTGGACAAGGTAAGAAACTTTCTTAATATTGTGTAAAGTTACACGGCTATTCTTAAATATATATATATATATATATATATATATATATATATATATATATATATATATATATATATATATATATATATAGGGTAGGGCTAGATAGAAAACCCTATATATATAAAAAACCCGAGAAAACCCAAGCTCCCGACATTTTTTTTTTGAAAAAAATAACACATGTAATATACATGTTTTTAAGACTTTTGGGCCAAAAAAATCAAAAAAGCGCCGAAGGGATATTTAAAAAAAAAAAAAAAACAAGTTTCAGCAATTTTCAGCGAAATTATGGATTTTTTGCTTAACACGTGTTAGGAGCTGAAATTTGTTTATTTTTTTAAAAAAAATCCCTTCAGCGCTTTTTTGTTTTTTTTGGCCCAAAACACTCTAAAACATGTATATTACATGTGTAATTTTTTTCAAAAAAAAAAATGTCGGGAGGTTGGGTAAAAATGGCTTCCCATTTGGGTTTCCAGAGTTTTCTAAGAATTTTAGGGTTTTTTATCTAGCATTATCCTATATATATATATATATATATAGAGAGAGAGAGGGAGAGAGAGGGGTTCTAGAGTAAACATTAATGTATTTGTGAACTTAGTGAACAAATCCTGACCATTAATTTACATTATCAAAACATCACCAAATTGTAAAATACACTAATATATTTTCATCATCAAATCCTGGTCATTGATTTATACTTGTGTATTGATAATTAAAAATTGTTCACAAATGAACCTAACTCTTTATAAAACCCTTTTATAAATTTAAAATTTTAAAATCATAGGAGTCTTTGAAAAATAATATGATTTGCATTTAAAAGATGGTAAACTTTAGATAAATGATAATTTAAGTGTTGTAATTATTAATTAGAATTTTTTTTTTTGGTAAATATTTCGAAATAGTGGTAATTTTACCAAAACCTTTTAAAACATTATTTAATATAAGTCAACTAGTATTTTTTTTACTTGGTGTCATGCTTTGGTATCTAAGTCTCTTTTTTTAAAATATATTATCGTGTCTTATTCTTTTAAATGATAAACTTTGACTTTTGCTTGTATTAACTATTGTTGCGAATAATGGTTGATTCTATGGTTGGTGACAAAATAAGGTGTAACCTATTCTACACGGACTCACTAATATCTTGAATTGAGCCGAGTTCAAACAATTTTGAGCTTGAGATCAACCCTAAACTGAAAATAGTTTTGATAAACAAACCCAGTTCAAAGCTTTATATATCAAACTTTTTTTTAACTGGTTAATGTTACTCTTCTAAACTTCTATACTTACAAATAAACCACTCTTATTTGGGATTGAAACCAAAAACTACCACTAAAAGACAAGAGCTTCTACCAAGTGAGTTGGCCCTACTTGACGAAAGTAATAAAAGACGATATTTTTTATGAAACTTAACTAACTTCACAAGCCTAAATAACAATATTTTTTATGAATATAATCAACTTTCATTTAATAGAAAAAATACATATTACATAATAATCATTAAATTTAATTATGATGAAAATACTAAATAAAATATAAGTATAGTAAAAATAACTAAATAGTATATACTGTATCCCATATATTAAACTATACAATATATATACATACCTATATATTATAAAACAATTTATAAATGATAAGCAAGACACAACCGAAATCGAGCTTGATAAAATTATCACAAATTAAACTCAAGTTTGAATACAGAACTTAAAACAAGGGAACATGTAAACAAGTGAAACTTAAGTTTAGTTTGCAACCCTTAAGCATAAACCATAAATTTTACTTCTATGTCATTTACTCCCAAAAACATTTTGTAATCAGAAATTTATTACTAAATTTAAGAGATAATAGCATGTTAAATAAAATAGTAGTTTTGTCCAAAAATCATCTTACTTGTAAACGTGTTGCAAATTTTGAAAAAATAGTGACTTAAAGTTTACATATTTTTCAAGTCATCTATACTATATAATAAAAGGAGTTAATTACTGTTTTCGTCCCTGTGGTTTGTCAAAAATCACTATTTTAGTCCATTAGTTTAAAAATTGCGATTTCAGTCCCCGTAGTTTCACTTTCGTAACCATTTCAGTCCACCTCGTAACCATTTCAGTCCCTGTACTTTACAGAATAATGGATTGAAATGGTTACGAAAGTGAAACCACGGGGACTGAAATGGTTATGAAAGTAAAACCACAGAGACTGAAATCGCAATTTTTAAATTAATGGACTGAAATAGTGATTTTTGACAAACCACAGGGACGAAAACAGTAATTAACTCTAATAAAAGAAACCATTTTAGGGACACTTCTCATCATATTAGGCCATGTTTTATAGATAAGTATTATTTTAGTTTAATCTTTTTCTAATTAATTATAGATAATCCTCCTACTAAATATTATTTAGTTTAATTTCTTATGGATAATTATTATTTAGTTTAATCTCCTTCTCATTTGTAATATTATTTATTTAACTAATAGAGTAAATTATGATTTTGGCCCCTGTGTTTATATCACTTTTACTCTTTTAGCCTAAAAAGAATTTTTAACATCTGAGTCCCGAACGTCTTTTTTCTAATCTTTTTGGTCCCTAACGTCTTTTTTCTAACCCTTTTGGCCCCTAACATTTAATGGATGAGGTTAGTGTTAGGGGCCAAAAGGATTAGAAAAAAAGACGTTAGGGGCTCAGATGTTAAAAAAATCTTTTTTAGGCTAAAAGGGTAAAAGTGATATAACCACAGGGGCCAAAATCGTAATTTACTCTAACTAATATTATTTATCATTTATACATTTACGGAGTTTTAAATAATGGGTTAAATTTATTGAGACTTCGTTAACAAATTTTGCTACAACAAAATATTCTATTTATATCAATCTAAATTTTTATCTATACTATACTATATAATAAAACATTAATGTGTTCATTGTAGGTATTTATTTTATGATTTTCCCGCCTCACTTCCAAACTTATTTTATATTAATTAAATAAATAAATGAATAATGAGCTAATATTAAATTTTATCCTACTTTAAATTTCAAATACCATTCTTCTATTTTTCCAATAAAATATTATCCGAAATTGTAAATTGTTAATTTAAAACATTTTAAATAAAACAAATTATTTATCACGAAAACCAATCTTTGTATTAATATATTAAATATTTTTATTTTCACTATACAAAATTACATTTACTAACTTTTTTATTATTTGGTATATAAAATTACATCTATTTAACTCGTGTAATAAATGAGATTTTTTAAAGATGTATTATTTTATTATTTGGTAAACAATATTACATTTATTCAACCCGTGTAATACATGTGTTTTTAAAGATATAATTTTTTTATTTGGTATATAAAATTACATTAATTCAACCCGTACAATATGGTTCTTATATATATATATATATATATATATATATATATATATATATATATATATATATATATAACTTTTTATTATTTAATATATAAAATTATATTTATTCAACCGTGCAATAAAGGAAGTTTTTAAAGATATAATGTTTTATTATTTTATATATAAATTTATTTACTCAACCCGTGTAATACACGGGATTATAACCTATACTAGTATAAACATTACATAAACAACGTGATAGTACTAAACTCCATAATTTACAAAGTACAAAAAAAGTATTAATGATTTTAGGGAAACTTTCAACATACAATTTCTTTTAAGATTAAAAAAAATCTATACTATATAATAAAAGAAATCATTTTTGGGACACTTGTCATCATATTAGACCATATGTTATAGATAATTATTAATTTAGTTTAATCTTTTCTAATTAATTATAGATAACTCTCCTACTAAATATTATTTAATTTAGTTATTACTTTTATATATATATATATATATCTATTTACTTATTTTTATATTTATCTATTTACTTCAAATTCAAACTTAGTTATCTAATTTGATATTAGAGTAAATTACGATTTTGGCCATGTGGTTATATGACTTTCACCCTTTTAGCCCAAAAATGATTTTTTTAACATCTGAGCCCTCAACGTCTTTTTTCTAACCCTTTTGGACCCCAACGTGTAACACCTCGAATTTTTGTGTCCAATGATGTGTTAACACATGTCATTTGTTTACACGTGGCATCTATAATAAATAAAGGACTAATTTTGACAAACCTTGAAAGTATATAAATTCGAGGGTTATAAATGTCAACAAGGGTAAATATACTGTATAGTATCCCTAAATAATGCCTAAACCTTCAAACGAATAAATTATAGATCGTACAAAAACAAAACGCGGAAGAAAGTGAGAGATTACAAACTACAGGGGTTAACTGTGTCAACATGTTTAATAATACCTCTGAGTGACCCTTTAACGTCCCAAAGACTTTGTAGCGGTATTATACCCTCACTAAAATAATATATATGAATTACGCGAAGTTTCGATATGAAACGAGAAAGTTACGATCGAATTCGTAGAAGAAGGGTTAAAAGCGTCAACAGTGAAAGTTAAGGCTTTCCAATATAATTAATAAATAAACCGGGGACTTTATAATGCGGGTAATTAACACGAGGCCCCTATCGGTAAATAACCGAGGGCCAAACCGCAAAGTTACCCCTTCAAAACCGAAAGGTCAGGCGAATCATTACGAAAGATTTCGTTATTAATGGCCAGATTCTGTAATCATTACAAAAAGATTTAAAAATCCTGATTTCTTAACCTTAGGCGACCCGTGTGAAGGTTAAGGATTAGTTGAGGCGGGCCGCGAGCCTCCTCACTAATTCGCCTGATTTCTTAACCTTTAGGCGACCCGCATTAAAATGCATGGGAACTCCCATGCGGGCCGCGTAAAGTGCCCAGATGCAGAATGGTTGTAACTACTTGGCTTTTGGAGCTTTTGAACGATCAAACAACCAATAAATTGAGCATGGGTGCCCCCTACACGACCCATACCACTTAGGGACACCTGCCCATGATCCATGATCAATTGTAGCTTGTTGTGTAATGATCTTGAAGGCTCTTAAGCACTATAAATAAGCTACCTTGGCTCATATCATTCACAACATCAAAACACACAACTACTGATCATTCTAAGTGCTCCCAAGCATTCTCTTCTGCTCCATATTCAAGTTCTAACTTCTGTAAGTTACCTTGATCATCCATTGTTCAGTTTATGCTTAGTTTTTAGCTAAAAACCAAACCGTCGTAACTACGGTTTGACTTTATGATAAATCAGTAATGGTTCAGTCTTATGACGAATCAAAAGTGGTTATGAGTTGGTATTTATGTGGGTATTAAACCTCTAAAATGGTTCCCCCTGATCACCACTCTAACTATGTCAAATGTCGAGTCAAACGTGCGGTTAAAAAGTCAACAGAAAGCTATTTTAGCGATTTATGCATAATCTGTAATATATATGTTATGGAACCTGTTTTGATAATCATAAAACATGATAATAAGTACATAAACATGTTTGCGCTCGTTTGAATCGATCATTTACTATATAGAACCGGTTCGGAGCCGAATGTCGCAAAAGTTTGACTTTTGCTTTGACTTCAGTTCTGACCCGTTTTAGTGAGGTATAAATATACCTTAGGACTCTCTTAGGACCAGGTCACATGTTGGTATACGCCTCTGTGGTCGGTTCATGAGTTATCCGAGTCTTTTACGTATTTCCGTCATTCGCCTAAAAGTTGACCGTAACGGCCTTCTAAAATTAAAACGAGTATTTCGGACACGTGAACGGACCAAAACCTTGCTTGATAAATTATAAGCATGTACCTAAAGTTTCACGTCAATCCGAGGCCTAGAATGAGAGTTATGCTAAAAGGCGCACTTTTAAGAAAGTTTTGTAAATAACGGCGCAATTAGCATAACGCCCATCTGACCCAAGTTTTCGTCACCAAAACTTTTACCCACTGTGGCAAAATAATATTTTGGGAATTTTAAAGATTTTTAATAATTTTTACCTTGCTCATAACCTGCGGTTATGGCTACGGTTCGGTAAATACCGAATATGCCCTTTTTGGCCAAAACGGGAGTTCTACAAGGTCTTTTGACCCGATTCCAATTGCCACTGGTTTTAAATAATAAATAAAGTATTTTAAGCTTTATAAGCTGTTCGGGAAACTCAGATTTCCTGTAGAACTCGAAAATCCCTTTTAAAGTCTTTAAAATGACCGAAAAGCCCCTACGGGGCATAATATTAACTTAAACTCGTTACGGGCATTACGGAAGGTATCCTACTGATACCAAAATACTTTTAAGGCATATTGACTTAGGAAATAAGCGTACGACTCTCATAGTTAACCGTTTCGCCTATTGCGCGCACGGTTCGGCCTATGAAACTAGTTTTCATACATTAGCCGATACGGGTCAAAATATATTATTTGAACCCAAAAATCCAGAGTATGAACTATAAACCCATATAAAACAAGTCTCTGAACTTGTTGGGTCCAAATCATACTCCATTCTCGGTTTTCGCCTTTTCATGCGAATTAACCATATCTATATATCGGAATCAACCGGTTTAAGCTACGGCTAATACAAGGACCGTTAGGATTCTAAGAGGTTAATTAAAACCTTCGTTCCAGATTAGGAGCCCCAGTAAAAGCTATCGGTGACTTGATCTTAATTAAGGATTAATACTTGCAAAGGTAAATACTTTTGACTTATTTCCCCTATATGGGCTTGGGTTACGGTATATTAATACCGCTTGATTGAGCATTATATAATTCCATCGCTTAGGTGGTTAATTGATTAAATATGATCGGCTCATTTAAACAGTTTTGTTGCTTATAAGCCTTTGGGGGGTTTAATGACCGTTGTCCCGGATATCCTCGGCATCATTTTACGAAATGGCCACGACCATCGACATCCCGGTGTAGGCGTACACCCGGTATAAAGTGTCGACATTAAAACTAAAAGACGTAGCCGTTGGTTTTCATACTACGGTTTTACGCAAACGTGGTGTGTCTATAAATCTTTAACCCGGCACGACCCGGGCTACTGAACGCATAAAAGAACATGTAAAACGTTCACAAGATCATTATGAATTTTCCCAAGTTATAAAAGAGTTTGTGCCTTGTGCATTCAAATCAAATTCTAATAAACATTTTCAAATGTGTCAGTTGAATGTATTTACCAGTGTAAACTGACGTATTTTCCCCAAAAAGATTAAGTGCAGGTACCTAAACGTAATTGGCTGGTATTAGCTCCCTAGCGTCGGGATAAGCCTCGCAAGCTTGATTGCAGTATCTAATGGAACAATACTTTACTTTTATTTACGATCCGCTGTGGATATATTCAACCCCTGTAATACATTTTGATATTACGATCAGAGGTTGAAATTTATATATTTATCTTATGCTTCCGCTGTGCATTATATAATTGTGTGGTTTGACTATATTGTTGCCAACATCGTCACGGTAATCCCCCACCGGGCCCACCGGTGAGACACGTGGAAATCGGGGTGTGACAGGTTGGTATCAGAGCCAACATTGAGTGAATTAAACACTACCCTAATGTGTTTAATCTCAATGACACAATTGCACATACTTGAGTCTAGACAAGAACTTAGGACAAATTCGGATTACTACTCCATTTTTGTCTTTATTTTCGATTTGATTTTTAATAAGTTTTGGAGCAGGAAAATGCCACCTGTTATATTCCGAGGAAGAGGAAGGGGAAGAAGAGGCCGAGGAGAAATCGTGACACATCACGATAGCGAAGCTGGACCATCTGGTACAAGACAACCTTCGATGACACGGAGCGAAGAGCCACAACGACGAAGAGATCTTTACGAACCCGCGAGGCATTCCACTTCACACAGCTCAACGCCATCCTACCGGCACTCCTTTGGGCCAGATTCAGAAAATAATCCCAACAACCCACAACCTTCCTTCATACCTCTACAACGTTCGGTTTCGCACCGGAATTACGACGACCCTACTCCCTACTACGTAGCTCAGTTTAATCCGGCTGACTACATACAGGAACCTTCAGGTTTTGTTCCACTAGGGCCACAAGACCATTTTTCTGAAGATCCCATGGAGGAAGATGAGGATCCAACTGAACCAGCTCGTGGTACGCCCACGCATCCGATAGAAGTATCTGATGGATCTTCATATCATGGTCCGCAGTATCAAGGCCCAGACAGCTTTATGGCCTTGTTTGACCGACATGAGTGGTACAACACACCATCTCATCAGACATCGCAACCGAGACATCCACAAGATCCCTCTGAGGATTCATGCTTTGAGGCAGTTACGCCACCACCTCCGCCACCGGCACAACCAGTTATACCTGATCCGCCGAGGCGTAGGAGGACCAATGCTCGTATGTCTACACGAGGAGGAGGGGGTAACCACTTCAGCACTCCTCGACATTCTAGTAGTAGCCACTATCCGCCACTACATGAAGAAGGACCTTCAAGTCCTATACAGGAGGCGAACTCCGCACCTACTGCACGAAATTCGCCACCATTTGGGTATGACCAACCCATACCAGCTTACACAGGTCCAACGGCTTACAACCCGTTTGAACCGTCACAAGCACAATACAACTACGGCTATGAGCGCGACCCATATGTGGTGTCGGCTAGATATAATGCGCGCTACCCTGACGGAGCACATGGAAACATGGGACCACCGGACTACTCAGCTCATGGGTATCCAATACCTCCCAGACCTCCAGTTCCGCATCAAGCGCCGCAACCACGTTTTTCTCCTCCTGAACAGGAAGAAATACTCCATCGACTAGATCGTGTGGAGAGAGAGTTCGAGGAAGAGAAGAAAAGCCACCGAGGATTTCTCAAGGGCTTGGCGAACCTACTAAAGGGCAAAAAGAAGAAACGTGACCACTAGCCCTTAATAGTAGTACTACTGTAATTTCTACTTTGAAATAAGTCCCTGCGTGGACAACTTATCGTATTTCAGTCCCTACGTGGACTTATATTTAGTCCTTGCATGGACACCTATCTTGTATTAGTCCCTGCGTGGACTTGTCACTTATTTTAAAACCTCTATGGAGATATGTATTATTTGGAAGACCCGTTTAGGGCAATATGTAATTGTATTTGAGATTTTGGAATGTATGTTATGAGTTTTGTTTTAATATATATAAAAATAAATCAAAACCATTCCTTTTACATTGATCTGCCTAAATAAAGAATCTTAAGGGGGTGAAACCTAGCTTGGGGTCTTTTAAGATCAGTCAAGATGGTACGACCTAGCTGAAAAGATTCTGATTCCCTGTTAACCTCTGTACGCATGTTAACATTCATGGCAGATGTGATTCGTTAAAATCACGCACGTCATTCTTATACAATAATCCTTTAAAGGATTTCAAACCCAACTAAATGATTTATAAATCGTGGGTTAAATCACCAATGAAGGTGATCAATACTAAAACATCCATTAGTGATGCAGTGCCTACGGGCCAGAACTATTAAAACATCCATTAGTGATGAAGTGCCTACGGGCCAGAACTATTAAAACATCCATTAGTGATGTAGTGCCTACGGGCCAGTATTATAAAGACATCCATTAGTGATGCATTGCCTACGGGCCAACATATTAAAACATCCATTAGTGATGCAGTGCCTACGGGCCAGAATTATTAAAGACATCCATTAGTGATGCGTTGCCTACGGGCCAATATTATTAAAAACATCCATTAGAGATGTAGTGCCTACGGGCCAACCATATTAAAAACATCCATTTGAGATGTAGTGCCTACGGGCCGATCATATTAAGACATCCATTAGAGGTGTAGTGCCTATGGGCCATAATAATTGTCTTATAAAGACAAAAGGCAGTGGTAGTCTATGACTCTCTGTCAGAAAGAGATAAAAAGAACTACGGTTCAGATCTCTATGCCTTTGATTCTATGAAATCTCGGCTAATATTATAAAACATCCTCATGATTAGGCTTTATGCCGCCAATACTAGTTATATAGTTGAAATAGGATATATTCAAATCCTAATATTTAATGAAATAATAAGTTAACCAAATATGGTCTCTGTACCATGGTTGACAAATTGTCATAAAAGACAATCATATAATAATCTCCTAAATTAAAAATTTTGTTATCTTCTGTAACAGATTCAAGTTACAATGGCGGATCCCAATGGAGAGAACAGCCACACAAACGAAGATGACTACGACAATGCGTCAGTACATTTGACAGGCGCACAGCTAAAGGCTCTGATCAACAATGCTGTCCAGGCAGCGATTGATCGTCAAAATACTGAGTCTCAAGGCAGAACTGTGTCAAAACCACCCTCTAAACCAAAGACACACTCCAAACCACCCTCTGAACCCAAGAAAGATGACGACAAGCACTCGTCTACTGAGCACATCGTTCACCGCGATAGAGAATATACTGATGCGTCCAGTGCTAAGGGTTGCACCTACAAATACTTTGTATCATGCAAGCCCCGTGAATTTACAGGGGAGAAGGGTGCGGTTGATTGTATCACCTGGCTGGACGAGATGGACATGATTGTGGACATCAGCGGGTGCGCTGAGAGGGACGTGGTTAAGTTTGTGTCCCAGTCATTCAAGGGCGAGGCCCTGGCGTGGTGGAGAGCTCTGGTGCAGGCTTCAGGTAAGTCTGCCTTGTACAAAATGTCATGGGGGGAGTTTATTACCCTCATAAAAGAAAACTACTGCCCTCAGCACGAGGTTGAGAAGATTGAGGCTGATTTTGTCTCACTAGTGATGACAAACCTGGATTGTCAAGCTTATCTGACAAGCTTTAACACTATGTCACGCCTGGTGCCATATCTTGTGACACCAGAACCACGAAGGATTGCCCGATTCATTGGGGGCTTAGAGCCGGCGATCAAGGCCAGCGTAAAGGCCTCTAGGCCGACGACCTTCAGGTCAGTTACTGACCTCTCCTTGTCTCTTACACTTGATGCTGTCCGTCTGAGGGCACAAAGGAGCAAGGAGGCTGAAAAGCGAAAACGTGAGGATGATACCTCACGAAAGTCTGGGAAAAAGCACCGTGGAAACGGTGAAGGAAAGAGAGGGTCGGAGGCAAAGAAGGAGGGGCAAGCTGATGGAAGACCTCACTGCAAGGTCTGCAAGAAACCTCACTCCGGGAAGTGTAGGTTTGCGTCTGGTTCACAGTCGCAACAAAGGACTCCACCTTGTGGACTATGCAAGTCCAAGGATCACAAGACAGTGGAGTGCAAGAAGATAAAGGACGCAACCTGCTTTAATTGTAATGAAAAGGGGCACATAAAGAGTAATTGCCCGAAGTATGCCAAGAAGGCAGAAGAGACTAAGAAGACAAATGCGAGAGTTTTTCGCTTGGATGCAAAGGAAGCGGTCAAGGACGACAATGTGCTTACAGGTACCTTTCTCGTAAATAATATATTTGCAAGAGTACTGTTCGATTCTGGCGCTGACAAATCCTTTGTAGACCAGAAATTTTGCCAACTACTAAATATGCCAATCAAAACCCTTGACGTGAAATACGAAGTAGAGTTAGCAGACGGCACGATAGAAACCGTCTCTACTGTTCTAGAAGGATGTGAAATATCCATTAGGAACCATTCTTTTCCTTTATCTCTACTTCCTTTCAAATTAGCGGGTTTTGACATCGTGCTAGGCATGGACTGGTTATCCCGTAATCAGGCCCAAATCATTTGCGGCAAGAGGCAAATAGTTTTAAAGACTCCGAGTGGTGAATCTCTTACCATTCGAGGGGATACGCATTACGGATTGCCCGAAGACGTATCTATGCTGAAAGCTTCAAGGTGTTTGAACAGAGGCTGTGTAATCTACATGGCTCAGGTGATAATTGAAGAACCAAAGCCGAAGATCGAGGATCTTCCTGTCATTTCTGAATACCCCGAGGTTTTTCCTGAAGAACTACCTGGTTTGCCACCAGATAGACAAGTGGAGTTCAGAATTGACATCATTCCTGGAGCAGCTCCGATAGCAAGAGCACCTTACAGATTAGCGCCAACGGAAATGAAAGAACTGAGGACCCAGTTGGATGAACTGCTGGCGAAGGGCTTTATCAGACCTAGTTCATCTCCCTGGGGAGCTCCTGTCCTATTTGTAAAGAAGAAGGACGGATCAATGCGGTTGTGCATCGACTATAGAGAACTGAATAAAGTTACCATAAAGAATAGGTATCCTTTACCAAGGATCGATGATCTATTCGATCAGCTGCAAGGAGCAAGCTACTTCTCCAAGATCGACTTAAGGTCGGGTTATCATCAACTAAGGGTCAGAGATGAAGATGTACACAAGACTGCATTTAGGACTCGCTATGGTCATTACGAGTTCTTAGTGATGCCTTTTGGGCTCACAAATGCACCGGCTGCGTTCATGGATCTCATGAATCGCGTTTGCAAGCCGTATCTAGATAAATTCGTCATAGTCTTCATCGAAGATATCCTTATTTATTCCAAGAATCAAGCTGACCACGAGAAGCACCTCCGTTGCATTCTCGAATTACTACAACGTGAGAAACTCTACGCCAAATTCTCGAAATGTGAATTCTGGCTACGAGAGGTCCAGTTTTTAGGACACGTTGTGAGTGAGCGTGGTATCCAAGTGGATCCCGCTAAGGTAGAGGCAGTCATGAACTGGCAAGAGCCAAAGACGCCTACCGAGATTCGTAGTTTCCTGGGATTAGCAGGATACTACCGGAGATTTATTGAAAATTTTTCAAGGATTGCTGCGCCCTTGACTTCCTTGACCAAGAAGAAAGAAAAGTACATTTGGGGCCCGAAGCAGCAAGAGTCCTTTGAAATACTGAAGCAGAAGCTAAGCAACGCACCTGTGTTGACCTTACCTGAGGGTACAGATGAATTCGTAGTTTACTGCGATGCATCACACACGGGCATGGGGTGTGTGCTTATGCAGAAGGGCAAGGTGATTGCCTATGCTTCAAGGCAATTAAAGGTGCACGAAAAGAATTACACCACCCATGATTTAGAGTTGGGTGCCGTTGTATTTGCACTGAAGTTGTGGAGGCATTACCTTTATGGTATTAAATTTGTGATTTATTCTGATCACAAAAGCCTCCAGCACCTGTTCAACCAGAAAGAATTGAACATGAGGCAACGCCGCTGGATGGAAACCCTGAATGATTATGACTGTGAAATCAGGTACCATCCCGGCAAGGCGAATGTAGTCGCCGATGCCTTGAGCAGGAAAGAAAGGGTAAAACCCATTCGAATCAATGCCAAGAGCATTGAGGTTAAGAATAATTTAATGGAAAGGATATTAGCTGCGCAGCGTGAGGCTGTGTTGGAAGCTAATTATCCTAATGAAAAGCTGGGAGTAACTGAAGAGCAGTTGACTCTTAGCAAGGATGGAATTCTTAGACTGAACGGACGTATATGGGTTCCGATATATGGAGGACTACGAGATGTTGTTCTCCAGGAAGCCCATAGTTCCAAATACTCAGTCCATCCTGGTGCTGATAAAATGTACCAAGACTTAAAGGCAAATTATTGGTGGGTAGGCTTGAAAAAGTCTGTAGCCGCCCATGTAGCAAAGTGCTTGACTTGTGCTCAAGTCAAAGCCGAGCACCAAAAGCCGTCTGGCTTGCTACAACAGCCTGAACTTCCCGAGTGGAAGTGGGAATGCGTAACTATGGACTTCATAACCAAGTTACCCAAAACCAGGAAAGGAAACGATACAATATGGGTCATAGTTGATAGGCTGACTAAATCAGCTCATTTTCTACCCATCAAGGAGACGTATAGCTCCGATATGTTAGCCCAACTATATGTTGATAAGATTGTAGCCTTACACGGCATACCTGTGTCTATTATCTCCGACAGGGATACTAGATACACATCTCACTTCTGGAAAAGTTTCCAGCAATCTTTGGGCACGCGTTTAAACTTTAGTACGGCTTACCATCCACAGACGGACGGTCAAAGTGAGCGTACTATCCAAACGCTAGAAGACATGCTTCGTACATGTGCGATCGATTTAGGTGGTAACTGGGATAAAAACCTACCCCTGATCGAATTCTCCTACAATAATAGCTACCACACCAGCATAAAGGCTGCGCCTTTTGAGGCATTATATGGTAGGAAATGTAGATCGCCTGTTTGTTGGGCGGAAGTAGGAGAGGTCCAATTATCGGGACCAGAGATTGTTTTCCAGACGACGGACAAGATTGTCCAGATCCGGGAACGTCTCAAGGCTGCCCGCGATAGGCAGAAGAGCTACGCTGATCCAAAGCGTAAGGATTTTCACTTCGAAGTGGGTGAAAAGGTATTACTTAAGGTGTCACCCTGGAAGGGGGTGATGCGTTTCGGCAAGAAGGGCAATTGAGTCCGAGATACATAGGACCTTTTGAGGTCATTGAACGAGTCGGATCAGTTGCCTATAAACTAAACTTGCCTGAAGAGCTCAATGGAATTCACAATGTGTTCCACATCTGCAATCTCAAAAAGTGCTTCGCCGACGAATCGTTGGTGATTCCACACACAGATGTGCATATAGATGAGAGCTTAAAGTTCATAGAAAAACCTTTGTCGATTGAAGATCGACAGGTGAAGAAGCTTCGCAGAAAGCACGTACCGATTGTAAAAGTCAAATGGGATGCTCGTAGAGGTCCTGAATATACGTGGGAAGTCGAAGCTACAATGAAAGAAAAATACCCCTATTTATTTGAGTAAATCTCGGGTCGAGATTTATTTTAAGGGGGTGAGGATGTAACACCTCGAATTTTTGTGTCCAATGATGTGTTAACACGTGTCATTTGTTTACACGTGGCATCTATAATAAATAAAGGACTAATTTTGACAAACCTTGAAAGTATATAAATTCGAGGGTTATAAATGTCAACAAGGGTAAATATACTGTATAGTATCCCTAAATAATGCCTAAACCTTCAAACGAATAAATTATAGATCGTACAAAAACAAAACGCGGAAGAAAGTGAGAGATTACAAACTACAGGGGTTAACTGTGTCAACATGTTTAATAATACCTCTGAGTGACCCTTTAACGTCCCAAAGACTTTGTAGCGGTATTATACCCTCACTAAAATAATATATATGAATTACGCGAAGTTTCGATATGAAACGAGAAAGTTACGATCGAATTCGTAGAAGAAGGGTTAAAAGCGTCAACAGTGAAAGTTAAGGCTTTCCAATATAATTAATAAATAAACCGGGGACTTTATAATGCGGGTAATTAACACGAGGCCCCTATCGGTAAATAACCGAGGGCCAAACCGCAAGTTACCCCTTCAAAACCGAAAGGTCAGGCAAATCATTACGAAAGATTTCGTTATTAATGGCCCGATTCTGTAATCATTATAAAAGATTTGAAAAATCCTGAAAATATAACATCACGCGACCCGCGTAAGGTTTCAACATAAGTTGAGGCAGGCCGCGAGCCTCCTCAATAACGCGTCTGAACTTCTAATCCCAAGCGACCCGCGTAAAAGTTGCATGGAATGTCCATGCGGGTCGCGTAAAGTGCCCAGATGCAGAAACTTTGTAGTTTCTTGACTTTTGGAGCTTGTGAACGATCATGCACATAATTATGGGCATGGGCACCCTATGCTCGACCCATAACACTTAGGGGACACCTACCATCACCTCTGGTCTGATTGTGAGAGTTGTAATGATCAAGGATGCTTGGCATTGGCTATAAATAGCCACCTTAAGCTCATATCATTCACACAACTCAAACAAC
>NC_035438.2:52232819-52356927 GCF_002127325.2 Helianthus annuus
TGGAATTCCGTTTACTCATGCACCATCGTCTGCCCATATAGGGTGACCGCGGTGTTCCATCCTCCTAATCTCTTACGCTCGTCAGCACTGGATAATCGGAAGACTTAGCAATTATGTGAGTATACTCGCATTTTTCCCCTTTTACTTTTACCACTTTTGGGGTGTAACATGTTTACCTATTGAAACTTACACATGAACTTTTGTCTAAACACATGAACATTCCTATAACATGCTTGTATATGTGATGGCTTGATACTTTAAATTTGGGTGATTCTTATGTGTTGAACTTATCATTAACTTCGTACGAGCCAAACCTTGACATATGTAGCGCTATAGGATTAACGACCCGCCTCTACTGAAACTTTGGTTATGTCATGAGCAAGTTGCGTTTTCTTGGTTTGATATGTTAGACACATGCCATATTTAATGTTTATCTCGAATCGCATGCTTGCTATGAGGAATTGTTCACACTTTTATCTTATGCTATGTATGTACCAAACTTGTATACTCGCCTTTGCTTTTGCATTGAATTGTATTTTAAACATGTTACAGGTTGATGATGATGAAATGAAAGAGGTAGCACGATGCCTAGATACACACTTTAGACGTTAGGTTTAATATGTTGTATCGAATTTTGGTTAGGTTGGTTTGTTATTTTGATTAAACTTGTTGTTATTTGGGATCTTGTACTGATGACTACTTGAAGTTTGGAAATGAAATTTGGATTATTAAATTATTGTCACAAATAGCGTTATGATGTCTCGAGCAATCTTTACACATCGTCTCATCCTAATGTTTCCGCCATTGGTTGGGGTGTGACATTCACGACCGGTGTTATATAGAACAGGAGGTCACGAAAATATAATTTATATTTAGTAACTTTACCAAAATGGAACATATAGGTAGATATAAATCCCTTTTAATGCTATCTCTAATGTTTATCTCCCTTGAAGGAAAATGTGGTACATAACAATAACTAGTCACATTACCTGAATTATTTTATTTTTTATAATTAAAGATACTGATATATTTATTAGTCATTGATGGAGTGAATCTGAATGTGATATCTACTACATGTACCCAATAATAAACAAACGTGTTATTTTATGAATATAACAAATCATGTTTTACTTAGTTAATTAATCATACAAATATTAATTTCTTCTAATTATCTTTCTAATCTTTTTATCTATTTTTTTTATCTAATTATACTAGATTATAACCCCGTGTATTACACGGGTTGAATAAATAAATTTTATATACTAATAATAAAACAATATGTCTTCAAAAACCATCTTTATTGCACGGGTTGAATAAATATAATTTTATATATTAAAGAGTAAAATGCATGGATAGTCCCTCTGGTTTGGTGAAATTTCACCTTTAGTCTCCAACTTTTCAAAATTACACTCTTAATCCATGTGGTTTGACAAGTTGTTACTCGGATAGTCTCAAACAGGATGAATATTAAATCATAAATATTAAATCATAGATTCATATGTAATTTTGACGGGCCCAACTCTCAAACAACTCATGTCTTAGAGGTTTAAAGCGGTAGAGCCCACTAAAATATGTCTTGTTTGTCCTTGAACCAGATCAATAGCCCCATTTATATTTGGGTCCAGCATCTAACTTTGACCTTTTGAGTTTGTTTTCTATTTGAGTTTGTTTTCAATTAAAAAAATGACGATTTCACATTTTTAGGGCATGAGGTGTGGTATACCGTCCCTAGCCACATCATTCTTGTTAGCGTCTTATGGCGCCCCACACCCACCCCTGCCCGCCAAAGAGGGGGCGTTACCCATGCCTCGCCAGCCCAGTAACGAGCCATTTAGCGCGTTGTTCGAGGATTTTGGTAAAAAATGTCCGTTTGGCAACGGTCATTTATATAAAAAAATTAAGTTTTAATTTTTAATTTTAACACTGTAAATACACTACCCCCTTTACTCAAATATTCATCCATTATTCATCTATTCTCCATCTAAAAACTTTACAAACTTTATCATATTAACACAATATTTCCCAACAATCAAAACCCGTGGTATCCCAACAAACCGTTTTGGGGTAATTTAGCAAACAACGAGCAAGAAAAACGATACCGAAAAGACCCGCAAACGGGTGAGGTTAGTATTATCCGATGCCACCTACCACCCCAACCTCCCCTCATCCGACCACGCCACCGATTCCCTGTTTTTTTGGATACTATTCCCCACCATCATTTTTCCCAAACCCAAAACATACCTCAAACCCAGAACGTACCCGAAACCCAAAACGTATCCCAAACCCAACCCACTTCCTCAAAAGGCGGATGAATGCATCGTAAGAAGGGGAGAACGAAGTACATGCTCCTAAGACGATCGAGAGGTGGACGGCTAGGGAAGAACTTGCATTGTCACAAGCATGGCTCGACGTGTCGGAGGATCCGATTGTTTGTAATTTTTCTCTCCATTAACTTCTTATAAATATATTTCTATACATATACTTTTATAAATATTTTTTTATTTTTATTTTGTTTTTACTATTTTTTTTTTCAAATTATAGCAACCGACCAAGATATATCCGTATTTTGGAGGCGTATACGTCAGAAGTTTTTTGCCGCAACGGGTCGTGGTGAATATCGTTCGATCGACTCGTTTTCGGGCAAGTGGATCGCAATGCGGACCAAAATTAACAACTTCAACAACACATATAATAGTCTCATCACCAATCATACAAGAAGAAGCGGTTTGAGCGACGTGGACATTATGACTGTCGCCCACAACGAATATAGATTGTATCATGGGCATCCGTTTACGATGGTACCTTCGTAGGAGCTTATTCGCAAATCTCCCAAGTGGCATCTTGTACCACCGTTTGACCTAACGGCCCATAGGTCAAAACGGTCCAAATCAACGACTAGCGAACCATCCGAGTCTGATGCTCGCACTACTATTAACCTAAACGACGAGTTCGATGATTTCAATTTTGAAGAACCGCAAGAGCTGCCACGACCGAAGGGTAGGGATAGAAGTAAAGCAGCTGCACGAACACGAGACATATCTTCTTCAAGGCCATCGGATGGCCCGTCAAGGTTGGACGAGTTCGACAATAGACTCAACCTGCTTCTCTCGATCAAGGAAAAGGAGCATGAGCTTAGAATGGATGAACAAATCCAGAAAGATATGAAGTTTCTCGAGAAAGACTTTTCCAACTTACCGGAGGAGGACCGAGTCATTTTAGAAGTTCGTAAGGCAAAAATCCGAGCCAAATATATATAGTTTTTTATTTTCAAGTAGGTTATTTTTTAAGTAACTTTGTAGTTTTTTTTTTAATTTTTAAGTACTTTGTAATGTTTAATTTATTTTATTAAAATTATGTTTTTTTTTTTAATTTTGTTTTAAATAAAACTGGCATATAAATTAAAAAAATACAAAATATAATAAAAAAATAATTAGATAATGATGATGGGGGCTTTAACTATTGCATGCAAGTTAAAGTGAAGGGCTTTAAAGCCCCCTATGTGACATGGCGCTGATGTGGATCTGACGTGGCGTAATAAAGCCCCTAGGGCCTTTAAACCACACCCCCTAGCCTTATAAATATTGATACAACTGAAAAACAAAAATACAAGAACAAAAATCTCAAATAGACTGAGTTCTTGGCTGAGGATCGTGTTAGACACGGGCTACTTAAAACAAATTTCGCATCTCCTAAGAGAACTCGTTTGTTTCCTTAAAAATTCGCATGTGTTGGAGAATTTTGGTGTATCTTCTGCAATGGATGTGATGCTGTATTTATATAACATCTGAGATGAAGCAGAAAAAATGAATTAATGAGAGAATTAAATTGCATTAAACGTCTTCAATGCACTTTAATTCGTCATTAATTCTCAGTCAAAACCGTTGACTCGTCTGTTCAAATGCTGACGTGAAACTGCTGTGTCATTAAAGTCTGGGAAGCTTCTGTCACACGCAGGCCACACAGTCGCGCTGTATTGGCTCACTTTAGGTCACATCAGTGTTCATGCACCATTGCGCGCAGACCAGCCTGGTCATGCGTCGTGCACCCGTGCGCCCGCCTGCCATGTTATTCGCTGTTGTCCTGCCACCTGGTCCTTGTATCCTCTATGTTGAGCCACGCGCATGCGGTCAAAAATACAACGGCGGTTTTCAAGCGGCTAAGGGCGCTACAAGCGGGCGAAGCGCTCCATCGCCCCCGCCTCGCGTGCGTGTGTCCGAGTGAGTACACTAGTGTGTGCTTCATGAAATAATAAGGAATGCGTGTTCCCACTTAAATACCACTTTAAGTTTCATCTCTTCTCCTATGTGGGACAATGTGTCACTTTCTTGTTATTTCAACATTTAATGTTTCAAATACCAAACTTTGAAAATCGATATCTCATTCATCTTAGCTCCGTGTTGGATGTGGTTTAGTTCGTTGCGAAGCTCTTCCAACATAGAGTACAAACCCACAAATAAATATATAAAATCCCCTCAGTCTCTTATATTTATTTCTAGTTCAAAATTAGAAAAAATGCATTTCCTATATTTGTGAAAATTGTTATTTTCACAAAATTTCTAACTGAATATGCTAAAAGCCATTCGATTACAGCAGTTTCCACATGTATACTACATATATAATAACTCGATCATTGACTTATCATAATAATCTTAAACCCTTTCAATAAGTTGGAGTTAATATTAATTATCTTAAATATACTGACATAGTTGCTAAGTATTTCAATTCTCAATCACATTCGGGTAACAAAACCCCATCTCAATACTTTTATTCCTCAAACTATTTACATTTTAGACATAAACAATAATAGAAGTAAAAATTGATATTCAACTTATGACATATAACCTTAACTCTTTAAGTAAAGAATCACGATCATCAGTGGCGGATCTAGGATTTTTTTCCTATGGGTTCTCTTTTTTTAGTAGTCAAATTTCTTAATGGGTCAAATTTCTCACAGCCAAAAAATTCGGGTCGGGTCAAATTACATCAATCAGTCTTGAGTTGGGTAAAGTTGGTCACAGATTGATTCAAAAATTAAAAGCGCAAAATAAGGGCTTTCATTGTTTTTACTAGATGTAGTGTTTGAGTTGGAATTTTATATATGTTAGTGTTCATCCAATAGGTTTTTCTGTTCAATTTCAAAAAGAAAAAGTTTTCAAAAAGGCAAACAAAAAGATCGAACTAGCTGTTACTCCAAAATAAAAGCTCCTTGCCAGCTCAAACCAAGTTTGATTTGTTATATGGGTTGTCACTAAATTGTAAGTTTTAACACATTAAAATACTAGTTAGACCACACACTAACTAACCATAATATGGATTTGACAATTAAAAAGAACAGGAAAAAAAGCTACATGTAGCTATACGAGAATCGAACTCGTGATGTCTTAGTTTAAAAGGGCGCCTAAAACCAGTTTAAGACTACACATTTTTGTGTTATGGATTCACTCACAATTTATTTATGGGTTCCTACTGAATTTTTTATATAGATTTACGCTAAAAATTATAAATCGAATGGGTTCTTGGGAACCCGTTCTTTTAACATAGATCCGCCCCTGACGATCATCAAATGAATAGTACTGAATACTACCGTCTACTTACAGATGCATATAATGTGGAACTATACATGTAATTTAATTGGTTATCACGTCTCCGATATATAATTTAATTTACACGTACGTGCATCTTTATGTAGAAAACAAAATGCATTTATGGAGTCCTACACCATACATACAACTATTCAATCTTGCATTCCCAATACTTGGTCAAAATGGTTTGGATTTAAATATTTGTAACTTAAAGTTCCAATGTCATATATGAATATATGATAGGGTAGACTCCATGATTCCTTACGTATGGATGTTCATGCTCTATAATTAAAATGCCTACAATCCCAGCTGGAAACGTTATACGATAATACAAAGTATTATGTAAAAATTATAATGATCTGCATGTCAAATAAGTGTAAGAACTAGGTTCATTTTTTATAAAATCTCGTTCTTCATGGGAAATATCATAGTATAATACCGGTTGCAATAACTAAATAAAAGAATATAAAATATAATTTTATATACCAATCTTGATTCAAGCCACATCTCTGGTGGGTCATTCACGCGCATTTGATAGCATCCTAGACTTGAGTATTCATCATCTTGAGTCTTGAAAAAATACTCCTTGACTGCAACAAAGAGCACACTAAAACGTTAACGATTTTGGTTGAGGCACGTGTTCAACACGCTTCCCTTAAAACAGATTTCGCGTCTCTACTAAAGACGACGCGTCTGTTTCCCAGGGTACAACAGCCAAAACAGTATGTACTGCTGGAGATGGCCACGCGCCCAAGGTTACACTGGATAAAATTATAGTGTTAGAACTTGTGGAAAATAATGATATGAAGATGATGAAATCGAATAGAGACAACATATCTCTCTAAGTACCCAACACATGGGTCTTCAAGTATCTCCAAGAACTCTTCTAATTTTTTCTTCTAAAATTCCACTTTCAAATCTCTACTTGTAATTAGCTTCATCAAGTTAGGCACATAACCTACTTTGCATACAAGAGATATGAGGTAGAGAAGATTCTCACTTTATTAGAGATTTTATTAGAGAAATAAACTCTAGTAAAAACTAATAAATTGACATAAAAACTCTACTAAAAGTCTCACTTTATTAGAGATTTTATTAGAGATATAAACTCTAATAAAAACTAATAAATTGACATAAAAAACTCCACTTAAGAGTTTATCACCCATATGAAGAGTCTAGTAAATAATTATAATTTTACTAAATTATAATTTCACTAAATCAATATCCATTCACACCATCTAAATTTCCAACAATCCCCCACATGAATGGAGATTGTTCTAAACACATAAAATTTCCAATGGAACCTTGACAGTTGAGTTTTGCATACGATAGGTAGGTGTTACCCTTTGAACCTTCACTCATGAAATGCACCCCACTAGCTCTGAGTAGATCTCGATGTCTTTGAACTCGTCTGCTGTTTGTGTAGACGACAATACACTTCACACAAGACTCTCCTTAGCCGGGTCATCTCCTCATAGTCGTGTCCAATAATGGTCGTGGAACACTTTCCTGGTTCTGCGAGAGCTCTAGGAATTGTGCCCTCAATTCCATTCGAAGTGACCCCACTTCTCTCTAACATAGGTGATTCTCCTTAGATCATTAAAAGCATTGTGGTTATCGTGATTTATCCAAATCATTTATCACATATTATGCTTAGCCTTACTCTTTGTCACTGAATATCATAGGAATAGACTAGAACGTATTTAAACACGCTTTTTATACTTTGGGGGTATGTATAACCATATATACTAGCTTATGCATATCATTTATGCCCCCACAGTGACCACCCTTAGGCATATGAGTTAGTTCTCCTATTGAACTTAGATCTTGGGATCTCCAGTCAACTAAGTTACGTTTCCTTCACACACCCTTTCCATGGGCTTCAGTCTCATTCCATAACTTGATCTCTAATAAACCCTAGGTTGTTGGATCCATAACATTAACAAATAACTTTGCGTATTTGAGACCAGTTGTCATGATGTGTTCTTAACTCGTAAGTTAATTTTGTCTATTGTTAACTTCTAAGACTATAACCTCAGTGGCCATCTGAATATGGTTATAACATATGTCTTCGTAAGATACGTGTATCATTTAAGGCAAACACATCTCCGTTATGCACTACGACCTTTGTGTCCTCCACTTAGTCGTCTATTTGCAATGTTAGATTGGATTACAAAATCCTTATTGCCATAAACAAATGCAAGACACCCCCACATTTAAGTGTTATTGGATAACATCTAGATGGGTTAATGAGAACCATTCCTACATACCCTTATAGGGTTGTTTCTTAAATGGATCCTCCCCCACATTTCTTGCCATTTGATCAACATTTCTGTAACACCACTTATGACGACATTTATACACATATGATTGAACAAGATCAACCTCATTGTATCAGTGAATTCAACTCATATTGCATTAGCTTGCATAAGCTTCTGAGCTGACCAAAACAACACATGCCATTGTCATAAGTTTGTCACCAACTTAGAATAATTCTATTTTAACATCTAAAATAAGCTTAGATAATGAGTTCTCCTCATTAGCTTTTCGATCAAACTCTTAAAAAATTACATGTCTTTTCCTTATAATGAATGAAAATTCTCCCTCAACTTTGTTTATACACAAATTCTTTTTGTGTTCATACACATTTGAATATTTAGAGTTAATTAGTCTCCGTCAAGACCAATAATTAACCAAGTACTAGTCTAGCATGCTTTAGACTACAATACTTTAGCATGTGAACAGAAGATGCATCATTCTGATTCTTCACAGCCCTAAGGATATCATAATATCACTTTACAACATTCATCCCTTGTTAAAACAAAATAATGAGACTTATTCATAATCCTAAAACATCAATATTAGGAAGGTCTCACAAATTATTGTATATAGCACATAGCTCAATTTCATCATTCATTTAAGGAACATAACTTGTTTACCTTTGATCTCCAACAATCTACCATTGACTCATAAGTACTTAAATATAAGTCTTAATCCAAGTCATTTGGTGAACACATTCATCACCAACAAGATGAATGTTTCTCATCTCCAATCACTATTATGTGTGGATTGAGTCAACTAGATCGATACTCAACAACATGGCATTCATAATTTTCCCATAAGTGATTTGCACACATCTATTGTTATTCATTAGGAGATATTTATATTTAGGATGCTCTCCCAAATGAAGGTAAAATCTCCATATAGATCTAACAATAATCAAGTGGTAGATGCATCTACTTATAAATCTCGCAAGATTTATTAAAGGTATAAAATAACATATAGTACTTTTACTTTCATATGTTAAAATTCACACTTGCGAATTTTCCAATGACTTCTAATGAAGTATGTCGACATGAATGTCGTTAGTGTATTTCATCTCAATACATTCACTACGTTCTTTCATTACTCACTCATGATGTGGTTATACATTTGATATTTCGTCTTTGACTTTTAGTTAATGTAACAACTCTCAAGTTGTTTATGTCCAAGTATTTTCATGTATTATCCGTTTAAAACCATATTCGTTTAAACAGTGTATAACCGACATTATAATTATTTTCCACAAAAATAATTTCCACGTCACAACCATTAGTGATTTATTTCTTTGTAAAAAATTGCATGTGTTATCCGAAGATATTGAACACAAAACAATAAAATACATTGGAAACTAAATCATAAGTGCCAATCACTTTTGAAATTTAAACGGAAGCATAGACAATATATAGACATCAAATAGCAAAGTGATTTTATCTTCAACACTTTATAATCTGACCGAAATCTTCTCAACAATATCGTCCCATGGCATGTCTTGAGGTACTCCCTCAATAAACTCCATGCACTTGTAAGTACAAGTTCCCCATTTCATCTTGAAACTTTAAACTTGGACAATTATGCTCAAAACAACACCAAGTTGTTACAAATACTACATTTAAGTAGTAAACTTGAACAATTAAATTTGTTCACAACAACACCAAGTTGTTTTTCACCAAATAACATTTTCCAACACGCATGTTAGAAAAAATGTTATAATAAGCACATTACAGAATCGAACGTTTACATAAAACATTTTCCAAAGATATAGTTTATAAAATAAACCATTTCTAATCATTTTTAATGCACACATAGACAATTAAATATTTACATAAAACATTTCTATTCATTATGAACAATCTCTAACCTCGTATTCGTGATACACATTTTCTAACACACACGTTAGAAAATTTAAGTCATTTTATATATATACAAAATATGATCAAATTAAAGCATTTAATGTGATCATTAAAACTCATAAAATGTCATCATTAAAACTCTACATAAGAGTTTCACCATATGAAGAGTTAAGAGTCCCAATAATTATAGACTTAAACTCTAATAAAACTCATCAAATGTCATCATTAAAACTCTACTCAAGAGTTTCACCATATGAAGAGTTAAGAGTCTCAATAATTATAAACTTAAACTCTAATAAAATCATCAAATTGACATAAAAAACTCCACTTAAGATTTTATCACCCATATGATGAGTCTAGTAAATAATTATAATTTTACTAGATTATAATTTCACTAAATTAATATCCATTCACACCATCTAAATTTCCAACAATAAGTTCAGTGTCCAATCGTTTTTTCAAGCTATATATATGTTAACTAGGCCATTGCCCGCGTTAAACGTGGTTTCAAAAATGAAATAAATTTATTTGTTGAAATTTAAGATCATATGAAAAACAAATATATTGAAAGAAACAAATAATTCAACTTTAAGTAAAAATTTCATTGTAGATCGCATTGGTAATAATACATTGTGAAATACATCTTTAATATAATTTATAAATTTGTATATAATTTTTATACAATGTTGAAGGGTTTTGTTTTCTTTTGTAATTGAAAACAGTACATCATTGTAAAGCTGAAGGTTTTAAATATTTGTAAATTTTAAAAACAAATAAGGGTCAAGATTGACTTAAAAATTAAAATAAGCAAATGAAAACTAAAAAGTATTAGCAAAACCACACTTCTTTCCACTCATAAAGTTAGAACTCTACATCTTGATTCATGATCTTTAACATTGATGAAAGCTTACTTTTAGTTGGCTTTATTTTCACATAAGGGTAGATGAAACAGTACATCATTGAGCTGAAGGTTTTAAATATTTGTAAATTTTAAAAACAAATAAGGGTCAAAATTGAATTAAAAATTAAAATAAGCAAATGAAAACTAAAAAGTATTAGCAAAACCATAGCTTGTTTCCACTCATAAACTTAGAACTCTATATCTTGATTCAGGATCTTTAACAATGATGAAAGCTTACTTTTAGTTGGCTTTATTTTCACATAAGGGTAGATGAAAAAAATACATAGAGATATGTTAAACCAGAAATTGTCGATTTTATCATGGGAAGAAAGAAAAACGATCTGATCTAACAAAACTTGATATCCAACATGTAATACTGACACATATTAACAAATGTTAATAGTGTTTCGTTCTCATTGCAATATAAGTTGTTTAAAATACTTTATTAAGTTAATATAAGTTGTTGATTTTATAACTAAAATGCAACTAATAAAATTAGACATAAATAATTGACAGCAATAGTACTTTGACTTGATTAATAAAATTGAGTGTTTATAGTTTTGAAAAGTTGAAACGGATCTGTTTAAGTATTTTAACTATAGAAGTTTATCAGAATAATGGAAAACTTATAATCATTTGACTTTTTATATATATTGAAAATACTAGTCTAAGTTCCCGTGTGCTACACGGGTGGTCTTACAATAAATTATACTACTTATAAATGTTGATCTAAACTTTTAAATGAATAACATTCCATTACTATGGTAAATATTAAATTACAATGAATTGAAAGAATGAATACGGAAAATACAAAAACAGCTGTGAAGAAAACTAAAAAACATTAAACCTAAATATCACATAATTGAAGTCGTCATGAAAGTGTAGTTGTAGAAAAATAAAACACTTTAAGCATCTCAAAGAGCTCACACACTTATATTATTTATAAGGGTTTACATAAAAGTTTGAAATGAATGAAATGTTGTATTACCTAATGTAAATATTAAATTACAATGAATGAAATGTCTAGATTCAAGGTAGCCAAAGGCACTCGTTGTGACAACTGTCAAAATTCCGGGTATCCGTACAATTATTAAACAATGATTAGTGCTTAATGACTGTGTTGAATTACAATTAGTTACTTGAATTGATTTCTGATTATTACCATATACATACATGTGCATCATATATTGCAAATGACATATCATTACTGCATACAAATTTTGTTGATTCGAATGATGCACGAAACACCGGCAGCACAGTTATCAGACAAATCAGAAAAATGCTAACGGAGTTCAGTAAATAAACAGGCATTGTATTGAGACTCAGAATGAGCCAAAAACCAAGAGTTACACTAGTATAGTGTGTAGGAAAGTAAGGATCACAAAACTGCCTTCCTAGTGATAGTTTAAGTGCCGGAAGGTGCCTAAAACTCACATAAACTGTAGAATTCTGCAAAAAATCAGCAAAATCAGCCTTTAAACACACAAATACCATGCAGAAATATGGTTAAATGGTTCTGAATGCTTTCCTAAGTGTCGGGAATCAAAAGTGTCACAAAAGGTAACATAAAGCACACTAAACTGCATAGTTTAGCACCTTAACGAACCGGTAACCAACCGAACAACCGGACACTACCCGAAACATCAAATTTTCACTAGAAGCATTGTTCTAACATTAACAAGCTAGTTATGGTCCCCGAACATCACAACACACTATATATCATACAAGTAACTAAACACCTAACTAGATACTTGAATTCTAACTATTTAACTAACTATTTAGTTTAAACCTATGCCTAGACCCCCCCCCCCCACCTATAATTGGATTTCATGTGGCCCCCACCTTGATTTTATTTGGTTATTTTACTTGATCTTGTTCCCACTTTTTGAACATATTACACATTAGACTAATATGTATGGAAGATTATAAGAATACCCTTTAGGACATAACACTTCATTTTCAACACAACACACCACACAAATTTTCTTTCTTCTCTCCCTCTTGGTTCGGCCGTGAACAATCACACCCACATCCATCATCATTTTTCATTTTTCATACAATCCATGCATACTCAAAGGTGTTAGAAGCCGTACAAAGAAGCTAGGAGCTTTCGGAAGTTGAAGAACCTTCACCATTTGCTTTTATCCACTTCTTTTCTTCTCTTGATCATCCCTAGCCTTGAGCTAGTGGTAAGAACACTACACTCTTCATTTTACATCTTGTTTAAGTGGTTAAAAGAAGATACATGATGTTAATCTTGAAGAACACTAAGAAACTTGAATATGAAACATGAACATAAGCTTAAAATCTTTAAGAAATCATGTTGTTTAGTGTTGTTATGATACTTGATGATTGATTGTTTATGTTAATGATGTAGATCATCATATGATCTTGCTAGATGATGATTAAAAACATAATCTAGCAAGATGAGAGGATGAAAATGTTAGAGATCAATGGATCATCCTCACATAAGTCATGAACTTGAAAGGATAAATTGTTTTCTTGTAAAATGATGATTAAAGTAAGATGTAAGTCTTATAGATCTAAGATTTCAAGGATGATTTTTCAAGAAAACAAGTTAAAAATACAAAGTTTACTTAATCTTGGTTCTTAAAGAAATCAACCATGTTTAAGAGGTTAAACAAGTGTAGAAACACATGTGTAACAAGAAAAATCCAAGAAGAAGCATTTTTAGAAAATGTGATCACAAGTTGTAAAGAACCATTTTCTTTAAAAATGATGTTTTTAAAGAAACAATCACACTTTAAAGGGTAACAAGACTTACTAAATACATTAGTAAGTTACTACACATTTTTATAAATTTTCAAGTTCATAAAGTAGTAGTTTATGCTAGTTTTTGGCAAGATGGTAAGTATAAATTGATTTGTTGATTGATTGTGTTGATTTACAAAAGAAAATGCTATGCCTTGAAGGCATGGAAACCTCCATTTTTAGGGGAAACTATGGCAAAATTTTTCTAAAAATTAAGCACTTAGAAAAATATTTCTAATCAAATATTTACAAGTATATTTTAAACCATGGATTTTCACATAAAGTTTGCCATAAATTTTGTTACAAAAATTACAAATATTGAAGGTTGGTTTTTATAAATAAAAGTGGCTAAATATGTATTTAGGAAAATATATATTTAGATGCCACCATGTGTGTGATTATTTGTATATTATGTGTATTAGTTATATTGTTTTAGGACTTGAAATAATATAACTCATCAAAATACCAAAAATTACAATCCAAAATATTACCAAAGTTCCAAGAGAATGAATATACAAAGAATACCCAAATTATTGGTGAAACCGAACAAAGGAATATAACTCACAAAAATATTCCGGAAAATTAATTCACAAGTATATTTTTGGTGAATAATATTTTAAACACCAAGAGAACAAAAATATGATTTTTACAATTATTACAAAGTATATCATATTTTTGACCATGAGAAAATATATTATTTTTGGGCAAATAAAAATATATATATATATATTTCTTGGAATTATTAGAAGATGTAAAATTTTCGGAAGAAATATATATTTTCTCAAACCAACATGAAATACATTATCTTTGGGAGAAAATGTATTTTCTTAAATAGACTTGAAATATGTTATTTTTGGATGAAAAATGAGTTTATATATATATATATTCTAAGTTAGACTTGAAAATATATTATTTTTGAGACTTGTGTGAAATTTATAAATATTTTTGCCAAGGGAAAAATTATAAATAATTTTTTCTAAGTAATATTTCTTAAAATATATATTTTGGAAATATATATTGATGTATTTTTATTAAAAATAATATTCCGGAAAAGTTAAGTGTAAGGATACTCAATAAAAACAATAAAGATACGTATTCTTGTACGTATAAATACACACCGGAATACGACACCGATACATGACAAAAATATACCAGTATAAGAATACGAATACAAATACACCCATCCTTGGGAAGGATATACATGTATAAATACTTGAAAAGTAACAAGTTAAAATATATTATTTTAACAATTATTCCAAAATGAAATAAATATAATTTACGTTAAAATATTTATTATTTTAACAAATGATTATATAATTTGGAATAATATTAAGAACACAATGAAACGTAACTCAAAGACACTAAGTAATACTAAGGCCCCCGACCCGCTCGTCTAATAGATCATAGTACGTTGTAGGTAGTCGTGTACACCCGAAGGAGCTTTGAGTTACAGTTGATTACGAAGAACGCAAAACCGTGAGTTCATGTCCCCCTTTTCTTTTAACCGTTTTCAGTTTTATAACTTCGGGGGTGAAGTACATGTTACAAATTGTTTACAAACACTTATACATGGTATGGTTAGCTAAGGAAAGGTACTGCTAGATCATGTGAGTGGTGGGTATAACGCTTAAGACCATTAATCCTCGTAGTAGGACCGAGGGACATGGGTGATAGATCTATTTGGGTGTAGCGAGCCCACATCCATGTGGACCGGGGTTTGGCCCATGAGGTGACTATGTCTTCAAACTGAAGCCCGGTGCAAAATCTGCTAGGTTTGAGCCTTCCTACATCACGTCACACATATTAATGGCCTTGCAAATCATTAATGATCTGTTTTCTGTTTTTCCTTGTTTGCTTTCATACCAGGGTTTTATAAATACATACTTACTTATGATGATTACAAAGTTTATTCGAGATCACACACTAAACACATGAACTCGCTCAACTTTTGTTGATGTTTTCAAACTACATGTATTTCAGGAAACTAAGTAATGGATCTGGCGGGCGTTGAAGGTTTCAAGTGTTGTTAGGAATAAAAGATGTCATCCGGTGTGTCGAGTGGTTTGGAGTGTGTATCCTATCCTGGATAGGATACATATTTCAAAGCCTAGTTTTCGTTAGTGTCTTTTGAAAAGTCCTTATGGAACTTAAAACCTGTTGGTGTTGTATTTTGAATACGAAGTTTGTGTTTTTAGGGTTTAAAACAATGTTGTTGTAATGTTTTAAAACTTAATCAATGGATGAACATCTTGGTTTTATCATATAGTTGTTGTTATGGTTGAATGCAATGATATTAAGCAAGTCACACATAATCACGCTTCCGCAAAAGTCAGGGTGTGACACATGTCTCAGTTGCACCTGATCACAAAGGTTGCCTTGCAACTCTATCCAAGACGCCTAAACCTCGCCTCAACTGAATAGTTACTTAAATTAGGAAATAATTTAAATTAATTTAAATTTACATGACTTTACTTGAATAGTTACAAAATTATTTGAAGTTTAACATTTGAATTTAAATTTAATTTAAAACTGATATTCACCATATTTAGTTGAAATCAATCAGTTTAAAAAAAAGTGGTTGTTAATTAATTGAATTAAATCTATTTTAGGTTTGATAGTTTTGTATAATTAACTAAATTTAATTATTGAAAATAGTTTGAATTTACTCAGATTTAAAAAAGTTGAAAAAACAAATGCATCAGAAGAAGAAAAAACAAATATTTCAAATTTCAACAAAAAATTCCATGTAGAATACATAAATTTTGAATTTTTTTTTAAGATTATACCTAAAATCTATCTATATTTTTGGAAAGATTGTAGGATAAATATTAATTCAGGAAAGTATTTAATCTAATTTATAATAAAAATTTTATTTTCGGGAACATTATTAGACATCTTTTAACCATCTTGAAAAGAATAAAAAATTTATATTTATTTATGTATGCTAATTAGACTAAAATAATATTTATTTATCTTACATTTATAAAATTTAAAATATAAGATAAAATATTAAATTAAGTTAATATAACATATATGTTTTATAACTAGGTTGAAGCCCGCGTGTTCACACGGTTTTAACAAATTAGAATACTTTGAATTTAGTTTGTTCATATGCAAACCGGACAAATAGGAACCATTTTCTATAATAAACCTAATAAGAGACACCCCGATCCATTACCTTTGGCCATGGTGCTCTCAACACATATAGTATAGGAAACTTTCCACTTAGTTTTCAATAATTTAGCTTGAGTAATGTTCTGGTCTTTTGCTCAAAATCCATCTTTCTAGCATCTGGATTAGTTATAGATTCACAAAATCTGCATCCTGAAGGTTTTTGCTTATGACACCACATATTATTCAAGACCATTCCCTGAAAACAATAGACACCCTATGGAATTAGTTGGAAATAAGCTTGTTACTCATTTATACACGATCTTACGCACACATGTTCTAGATAATGAACAACTATTCTTCAAAATGAGATTGCAATCCAAGTCAACACAATTACTTCCTTAAGCGTGTATGTCAAATTAAAAAGAGAGAGAGAGAGAGATGGCAAAATGGCCGTATTGAGTTGACTCGAACACTATATTATAACACAATTAATATATTTTTTAACTCTCTAAAAATAATATTTAATAGGTTTTATGTAATAAAAATACAATTTAGTCAATTCCGACATGTTCAACCCGTTTGTTCTACAAAGCTATTTTGTATATAGATCTGCTCGTTTAACCTTTTAGATAAATATAGATTAAACATAACCTTTATTGACCAATTCATTTTTAAAATGATGTCAAAATGATCAAAACACTAAAACACCAAACTTGTGATGATCAATCTACTTGGTTTAGTATCTAGCTGGTTAAGTCTCATAACATTACATTTTTGGTATACTGATTCGAGTCTACCAAAATACATTATTTTGTGATTGTTGAATAGAATTTCACATTTGTAAAGTCACAACACAATCCTTAGGGCTACAATATTTATGACACCTGTAAAACATAATATAAAGAATTACAAATCTATGCACATAGAGAGAATCCTACTTACCAGAACTTGCAGAAACAACCTCCTCAGTTCAGAAACCACATACTCTTTATTCTTTGTCAATAAACTGTTCAAATTGACATTGCACCTAAAGAAAAAAAAATCTTTTAATTTTAAAAAATACTTTTACAACGATGAACATGGGTTAAGATAAAATGCATACATCTCCAGCATAGTGAGCAATTGTCAAATATCCACATGCTTTATCCTATCTTTATCCTCTACATGGTTTAGTGGTTTCACCAGCAGTACCCCAAGGTTGACCTTTAGTTACAATCCCATCGTAATGGGTTATAAGATACGGGTTTTGTGTATTGACTCTTGGGTAACCAAAGATGTAATGGCAATATGCAGGAGAGTAGATTATACCTGGGTAGAGTGCTATTACCAAGTCATCGTATGCTTCACCATCTATGAATAAACCCCAACTTGCTTGCCCATTAGCTCTTTTAACCTTTGGCGTGACCCTGCAAAAGTCAACGGTTTTGTCTCAGGGATATATCATATATGTGTTGAAAATTTTATCATTAATAAAATTGTAACAGAACAACAACAACTTTTTATGCCTTTAATATGAGTAAATTTCAAACAAATATAACATGTACAACCACACAAGTTCAAACAAATCAAAATCACATCAAGAGTATGAGACAAATCTTAATCAAACACATAAAGGTCAAAATACATAAAGGTCACAACAAACCTGGTAAAAGAATGGCAGCATCATAGTCGAATCCTTTAGGTCCATAATCTAATTGAATTACAAGTTGCGATAAATAAACATGTGTATGTTTAAAGAGGCGATTAACAATGTGAAACAATAAAAACCTAAAAAAGTTGAAACATACCTCTTGTGAATAAGAAACCGGGGATAAAGGAAACATCCACTAATTGAGGGTTCCAATATAAAGAGGTCAAAACCCTGATCTATGAACAAAGGAATGCTAAATACAAATATTACAAATCATATATAAAAAAAAGAAATAAGAACACTTCACTTACCTTGAAGAGAATTAGGCGAAGACGATTGTGGCAGCGTCGTCGATTAAGTAAGTAGAAATCAAATTAGACACAACCACCATCTTCTCTTCCTGAATTACATGCTTAACATGATAGAATGAGAGAAGCGATGCATGAATAGGAGAGAATCAACAAAGAGTGGGGTAGATTGAATGCGTATAAACGTATTAGAGTTTTGGTGAAAGAATGACGGTGTAAACATTAAGGGTGATCTAATATTTGTAACAGGGTCGGGTTTCTTTTGGGCGCGTGCTGACCCATATAAGTATTTAGGCATTGAGCGGCTAAAAAAAGGAGGAGCCCTCATTGAATGACATGTGTCCAAAAGCAGGTTTCTTTTATTATATAGTATAGATTAAAATGCAAGTGATAAAAGATGACTATAAATTTTAGAAATAATCCGTTTAAAACATATATTAACAACTTTAATTACATTCCTTTATAATAGTTTGACTTGATTAATAAAATTGACTTTTTAAAATTTTGAATTGTTAAAATGGAATTATTGATTTGTTTTAAATATGGAAGTTATCATAATAATTGCAAATTTAAAATATGTTAGTGCATGCATCTGTCGACTTCGTCTTGTATCAAGTCTTAGATATCATTGTATAGATCAGGGCACGTTTTACGAGAAAACAATATGTTTAGGGTGTTTAATAGGTTGATTTCGCTCCTAGGGATGATTTCGCTCCAAATGTACATTTAGGTGATTTCGGGCGAAATCATATGTTTTTGATTTCGCTCCTAATGTCTCATGTGATTTCGGGCGAAATCAGACACCTATATATAGGGTGTCCATGAGAAAAATCAGTAACTGTTCCCTTGTATTCCATACCGAAGTGCTGCCGGTGTGAAGACTGAGTGTATTTGCGTTCAAATCAATACAATCAGTGTTAAAAGTGAAGACTTAGCTGTTTCTAACTTTGTTTCTTGTTTTTCGCACCTGAAACAGAGTAAAACTCCTCTGAACGACTCATTCGGATCAGTCGAACGATCCTACAAGTGGTATCAGAGCAAGTTGGAGGAGTTCTGCAGTTTACAGCCGTATTTGAATGAAAATTCTTGCTTCTACACCTTCTTTCATCAGTTCAGGAAGTTTTAACGGTCAAAATCAGACAAAAATTTCACAGACTATTCAAAATTGGTCATAAACAAACCCTGGAAAGTTTCACACCTAAAATCGGACTAAAAATGGACCAAAATGGACCCCGAGTTGATTTCACTTGAAATGGATCTTTCTGATTTCGCTGAAGATACCGGTCTGACTTCGCTCCAAAGCTGTCAATTTCTGATTTCGCTAAAAAAATTGATCTAATTTCGCTCCAAGCTTGCATCTAATTTCGCTCCTGAAGCAAACATCTGTTTTCGCTCCAGTGATCAGGGTGATTTCGCTCCAATCAACAACTTGGTGATTTCGCTCCTAAGTGTGTGTTTTGCCATCTCGCTCCAAAGCTGAAATTTGGGATTTCGCTCGAAGCTGCTATCTGTTAATTTCGCTCGAAAACAACTGTTTTTGAAATACGTGCATTGAAAAAATGAATAACGATTTTTACAACGCGTTTGCTACACCATCTACTCCGGCTGTCATTGCTCAAGCCATGAATTTGGAAAATGAGACAGGAACTACACAAAAGCCCCCGAAACTGATGAGTATCGAAGAATATTATGGGTGGAAAGACAGATTCGAAAATTGGGTCCAAGCAAAACATCTTAGGTCTTGGGAACGTATTCTGAAGAAATATGTATTGCCACAAACAGATTTGCAGGTTCTCAAAGAGCTATCAGAGTTTACTGATCAAGAACGGAATATGTACAAAGCCGAGAAGATGATGATCAGTCTGCTTCAACAAGCCATCAAAGAAGACATCTTCATACTACTTCAGCATGACAAAACATCAAAATCGATTTGGGATGCTCTTCGTGTGATGTTTGAGGGTAGTGAGAACATGATTAAGAGCAAGAAAGCATTGCTCAAGAAAGAGTTTGATCTGTTTAGCAGTTTACCGGGAGAAGACACGAAGAAGCTGATTGAGCGATACTGCCACTTAGTGCGATCCATGTCAATGCTGAGTATTACAAAAGATCGTGAAGAGTGGGTCGACAAGTTAGCAGATGCATTACCGCAGAAAGAATGGGGAACTTATTTGATGATTCTAAAAAATACTGGGGGTGTATGATGGGTTAACAATTTCTCAGTTTATCGAGAAGATTGAGAGTCAGGATTTGGAACAGCAAAAGATCGCGAGGATGAACAGTCCAAGTGGTCAACAGGATGTAAAGATGTACTACAAAGGTAGTGTTCTAGTTCCAGAAGCTGAGAAAAGTCCGAAAATCCAGACTGCATTTAGTGCTGGAGATTCTACAGAAAAGGTTAATCAGAGTTCAACTAAAAGCAGCAGTGGATTCTTTTCATTTCCGAGTGTCAATCCGAAAGAGTCAACTACAAGTTTCCATTCTCAGAGCAGAAAGACAGGAAATGGTTGTGTGATCCAGTGCAACATCGCTTTGAATCTTCCAGAGGGTCAAAGTTTTTCTGAAGAAACTGCTAAAGACCACATGGCTTTACTTGGTTCTGTGTTACTCTCTTATGAAGGTTTAGTTGTAGGTCGGATCGGGAATCCTATGCTCACAAAGGAGGATTACGATCAGATAGACGCCGAAGAAATGGAATTAATGGATATTAAATGGTGTCTAGCAAGTGTTCTTAGACGAGCAAAAAAGTTCAATCTAATTACTGGGAGAAATGACTTTCTTGATGCACATGTTTCTACTTTAGGTTTCGATAAATCTAAAGTTACTTGTTTTAGATGTAGGGAGAAAGGCCATTTCAAGAGGGGATGCAAGAACAGGGAAGCTAGTGGAGCACAGAATCCGTTCGGAAAAGACGATTATTACCGGAAAGCCATTTATCAGCAAGTGGGTCAGCAACAACTACAAGAACCGCAGGTAGCTCATGGTAGAAAGATCGAGGATTCTAAGAGAGCATGTTTGGTAGATTTTAACTGGAACGACTACATATCACCAGAAAGCAAAGTCTGTTTAGTTAATCAGGATGATGAAAAACTACCTGAAGGCTTTAGCTGGGATATGTTTGTTGATGAAAAAGGAGAATTCAAAGCATTCATTGCTAAGATTGTTAGAGAACCAGATATGTTTGCCACATGGATGAAGTCTATTGGTGAGACTGTGAAGAAGGTGGAGAAAGAATCTGTTGCATCTGATGAAAACTCAGAAAGTGCTGATGAAAGCTCACAGAGTTCAGATGAGAGTGTACAAAGTGATGCTAGTTCAGAAAAAGAAGTTGTCTTTGATAAAACTCCATCTGATACTAATTCATCAGATGATAGTTCTGAAAAATCTGTAGAGTTTGATCAATCACCTCCAGATGACAGCAGTGATGATGAGGAAGAAAAACATATTAACATTGCAAAATCTCATCTTTCTCCTGAAAGTTTTCGTTTTTATTTTGCAGATCGATTGGAAAAATTGAAAGAGAAACGAGCTGCAAAAGAGCAACAAGAAATGAAATCTGAAGATGTTATTCAGAATGAGAATGCTGAAAGTGTTGCTGAGAAGATGGTTGAGACTGAGCAGGTTAATGAGGCTGAAAAGGTGACTGAAACAGAAAAAGTTATCGAAGTTGAGAAGATAATCGAAGTTGAAAAGATTGTTGAAGTCGTCAAGCCTTGCACAAAGTGTCTGGAACCATGCAAAGCATGTGCAACTAAAGATGAGATGATAGCAGAGTATGAGAAGAAGAAAGAGCAGTTGTTGTTCAATCTCAACTATGTAAAAGAATCTTACGATGTCTTGAACAAAACTGTAACTGGTCTCCAAAAGACAAATTCTGAAAGAGAACAAGCACTAACGATGATGAATGCTGTTATGATGACAAAGCAAAAAGCTATAAATTTCTACATCGAAGAAAGTGCTAAGTGGAAGCAAGAGTTGGAAACTGAGAAGATCGAGAATGAGAGGATTAGACGATTATTGCAAAGTTATTCTAGTTCTGATTATCTCATTGATCGAATTTATCCGACTATTGCAGGTATGGAAGCTTTTCAAGATGAGAAGCCAAAGAAGAAAGATAGTGGTAAGAAACCAACTGTTAGCTATAACAAGTGTCCACCTCCGATCTGGGAAGGATATTCTCCTAGAAAACCAAATGAGGAGCAACTTGAAAAAGCAGTCAATATAAAGCTAAAAACCGATACTACTGATGAATTACCAGAAAACATTGACGTCACATTTACCTCGTCTGACACTGATCATGAGTCTGAGTTAATAAAAAAGGTGGTCGATCAGGTGTTGGATACTGATGAGGAGTCTGAGTCAAAGTCTGAATCTGGAGGGTCAAGTTCGTCAGTCAATGGTCCAAAGTCGTCGGTTAAACGGTCTTATAGTAAAGAGTTTTTACTATCCAAATCAAATTTGAATGATGAAACATTCGAAGTAGTTTATACTTTGAATGATTCTGACAAATTATATTACAACAAAGAGTTTCCAATAAGAAGTGTTAAAATTGAATTGATCAAAAAGGTTTTCAAACTAACAGAAATCAATTTTTCTGAAATAAAAGATGAAAATCTTAACAGAAAACCAAGACTTTACACTTCAATTGTTCAACAACGATTAAACAAGAAAAAGGGTTACAATTCTGGTTCTGGTTTTCAAAAGAAACCAAACCAAAATCGTAGCTACAAAAAGAAAGCCCTAGGATTTATTCCACCAGAAAATGATAAAAATGAGAAAAATTCTAAAACAAAAACAGAATTTGTTTCAGGTGGTAGTGCTGAGGAAGAACAGAAGAAACCGTTCTGGAAACAATCGAACCAGGAGTTTCTTGCTGAGAAGAAAAGGAATGGAACTGGAGTTTTTCATCCAAGAGAGACTTGAACCTGTTACAAATGCAATGAAGTTGATCATATTGCATGAAACTGCCTGAAAAATGCCAAGACAAAACAGGGAGTTTCTGAAAAACTCAAAGAGAAAGTTGTTGATGTTGAACCACCAACTGAAAACTTCAAAATTTTTGTGAAAATTGGGTGGAAATTCTTTTCCCATGAAACATCAGACTATGCCGGAGATCCCAAGTTTGTAATCGTGGACCAGGAATCGACATCATTCTTGTAAAGTGTTTTTGTGAAAAGATTTGAAAAATTGTTGAAATTTTTACAGGGTGAAGGACTACGCCGGAGCTTCCAGGTTGGTGAGTGCGAAGTAGGAATCGGCATCATTCAAGCTGGTAAAATGGTTTATGTAGACGTGATATTCCTACAGCTGGAATTGTTTGTATTTTCTTCAAGTGGTACAAAGGTTGCTTAATTGCAAAACGGTAAATCAGGGACATTAAGTTGTACTTGATTTACTACACCTGGTAAAATGATGAATGAGATGATGAACCATATCCCCGATCTTAACAAGTGATAAAAACAAACTCATTTTCCGGAAAAATCATTTTGAGTAAAACAAACTTAGGTGTTTTGAAATCTAAATGAGAAAATAGTTTGTTGAAAGGGGGAGTTCTGATTGTTTATGCCTAAGTGGATGGCGAATTGATGTGATTCAATATCAGTTGTCAACTTACTGTATAGTTTTATTTTACAATTGGGTCATGAGTCTAGTCGTGTTTTCAGTTTTTCTTTAATGTGTTTGCATTTTAGGGGGAGTAGAAAATTTCAGAAAATCCAAAAACATTAGAAAATTTGAAAAAGCCAAAAACATGATAAAATAAAAAATGAGTTTTGTTGTGAAAAGAGGAAATGATAGTACATCAGTGGACTGTCATAACATGCTAAAGAATTGGAAAGTTAAAATGTGATAAACAATCTCACTGTGGATGTGTCAGTAGGTTTTTACACATTTACTAAATTGTGACGAGATATAAACCTAAAAAAAAATCAAACTTACTTATTTTGTGGGTAACAACTTCTTGGATATATAGGTAACCCCTGAAATCTTGTTTGAAAGGTCCCTTATTCTGAGATACTAGGTCTTTATGCTCAGTGATATCTAGGGTATTATCCCGGGACTTCTGCTGTATGGAAATACTGACCTAGTCCCCGGATAATACTTTCTGCAAATGCTTTGAAATATAAGCTCGCCCCCAGCAAATTGATGAAACAATAAAATTGATAGTCATTGCTGTTGTAACAAAAGATCCTCTAAAGAGGACATACCAAAAGTCGAAGCTGTCATCTCTTTGCGTATACGGAAGTATCGACTTGAGCTCTCATGGCCCTCGCAATTAACCCCTTTACAGATATCATCTGTGGTATAACTCACCTGTAAGACTGAATATTGGGATCTGGATACGGGAGTATATTCAAGTAGTGGGACACACGGATAAGTTTAAGTCATTAAGACATTAATTTCGTATCTCGAAGCAGTTGAATTTTGTGTGAAAATTTAAGTGGACAAATATCTTGACAATCTAGGTGAATTGTTTAGAGCTTAAAATGTAATCAAGCTTAACGGTGTTAGTGACTTGTCTCATATACTGATATGATCCTCTTACACAAACTCACAAAAATATTGTTTGTAAATATTTCATTTATGCATTTCTTTATTTCTATACTTAGTGTTTTTATTTTCTTTACCTTTCAAAATCCAAAAAAAAAAAAAAAAAATTCGGTGTGTTTTAGTATAAACTTTTGAAAAATACAAAAAGATTTTCGACAACTGATGTTGGAAAGCTGATTTTCAAAGTCTCAAAGTGCTAAACATGATGACCATGTGGTGAGGGGGAGTCTGAAATCAAAATGTTTTCAAAATATAATATTACAATTGGTTCATCAAAAAATCTTTGTTTGGTCTGAGGTAGAGTAAGTGTTGGTGCATGTATCTATACTTGAAATGTTTAGATATGGAAATTCACTGTGAGGTAGAGTTTATGCAGGTTGAGTATGAGCTGGGTTATCAATCCTGAGCAGAACTAGAGCCAAGTTTCGATCTTGAAACAATCTTCTGAAGAGCCAGGTCATTCGATTCTGAGAAGCTTATGAGAGCCAGTTTTCGACACCTGAGGACTCTGTGGATAGAGCTTGTACCAGGTTTCGATTCGGTGGACAAAGCTTGAGCCAGGATAACGATCATGTACCTATGAAAGCCAGACAACGATCCTGATGCAGATGATGCTGAAGAACTAAAGGAATGCCAGCATGTCGCAAGGGGGAGTCTGAAGATAATGTGAACGAGAAGAGAGAGTGAAGCCCAGAGGCTGATCAAGGCTGAAGTTTGAGAAGACTCGACACGTGCGACTCGTCAACATCTGAGGGGGAGTCTGTTAGTGCATGCATCTGTCGACTTCGTTCTGTATCGAGTCTTAGATATCATTGTATAGATCAGGGCATGTTTTATGAGAAAACAACATGTTTAGGGTGTTTAATAGGTTGATTTCGCTCCTAGGGATGATTTCGCTCCAAATGTACATTTAGGTGATTTCGGGCGAAATCAGACACCTATATATAGGGTGTCCATGAGCGAAATCAGTAACTGTTCCCTTGTATTCCATACCGAAGTGCTACCGGTGTGAAGACTGAGTGTATTTGCGTTCAAATCAATACAATCAGTGTTAAAAGTGAAGACTTAGCTGTTTCTAAGTTTGTTTCTTGTTTTCCGCACCTGAAACAGAGTAAAATTCCTCTGAACGACTCATTCGGATCAGTCGAACGATCCTACAAAATCATTTGACTTTATATATATAAACATTAAAACATAAAAAATAACGAACTCAACTGAATTATTAAACTCTAAATTTATATTTAAAGTCGGTATATAATGGTGATTCAGATGTATAAATCAGTAAAACTAAATACCATAAGCGTGTAATAAATTATCATATTCACGCATGAATTGTAACGATTCTAAAAAACTAACATAATAAAACTAATGTTATCATCTAATCATGAAAATACCATAAACTACATAATATCAACTTGTTCATACATACCAACTTACATGCCATTGTAAACATGTAATAAAATCAAATTCATATTACAAAACTAAAGTTTCTAATGATGGCAAACAAAAAACCATTATCTGGCCAACTTTACTTCATCATAAGACTATTATCCAACCATTTTAGTCACCATATGTTCTTAAAACAAACAACAAAAACTACCACAAGTTGAAAGCAAAATCTGTTCATAATGTACCATTAAATATTCAAGTGTACAACAACATATCTTTAACTTTAGAGAACTTCAACTCAAATACTTCACCAGCAACCATTTTCTTGTCTTTCACAAATGTTTTCATACCCTGGAAAATATACCTCTGAACACCCTGAGAATTCTTAATACCAACATGAGCATTCCAATATGGTATACAAAATTATAACAATAAACGATGTTTAAATAATACTATACCAAAGTTCTTACCAGAGACTTCTTGTTGTCGTTCCATAAGTAGCGAGCAAATTCGTAAACCATTGTACCTGAGTATATTAACAGGTATAACAAAAATAAAACAAACAATATTAAGAATTATCACAAGTTGTTGAATCTATATAAAAAAGATTATATAAACATAATCTTATTTGAGTTGTTGAGAATATCATTAAATATGGTAATAACCAAAGAAATTCACCTTGACAAGAACAAAATCAGTTCAGATTCAACAAAGATTACATCTAAAACATCAATGCCACAAGAACATATTTCAATGATATCAAAATCAAACCAGTTTCAACGGAGATTACAAAATCAGAATAACAAAATTATTTTATAAAACCTAAAAGATAAACATCAAAACCAGAATAACAAAGATTTCAAAATAAGAATAACAAAGACAAATAAAAGATGAAGATCAAGCTTGCAGATTATTCTTTAAAGGAAAACTACAATAAATGAACATCAAAAGCATTGATTCTTGATATAATAAACCGAGGAAGAGAATGGGAATATATGAAGATCAAAGAAATAACTAACAAAATAACAATTACCAAACTAAAAACATACACTTGATTTACGAAATAACTGTATTTCGGTTCGAAAATTACCCTATCGATCAAAACACACGATATACAAATTAAAAAATAAAACATCAACTAAACAATATAATAGAGAATGGAAGTGGTTAGCATTGATGAAGTGATCAGATGTTCAAGAAGTTGATCTTTGCGATGATCGAAATCTTCTGCACTAATAATTGTGAAAGAAACTTTGAGAGAGAATTGATGACTATGATATCAGTTTAGGAGTTTATTACAATTTATTATAGATTAGGAAAGTAATTAATTTCGGGTCGGGTATTCGTTTGATTAGATGGATACTCCAAAAATAAAAAAGTCTATTTGTATGGTGTGAAAAACGACGGGAAAAACCGAGTGAGGAGAAACCAGGGAGTGACATGTGTCACCCAATGGTTTCTTTTATATAATACTAGTCTAAGTACCCATGTGTTACACGGGTGGCTCAAAGTAAATTATATTAAAATTTCTTTATACATCACATTTGTTATTTTATCTGTAGGTTTGTCGTCGTTTTCTATTATTAGTAATTTGACTCCATCTTCATGAGAGGAATGGAGCAATCCGAGTTCCTGTTGCAAGCTGCAATGAAACCACATTTTAAGATCACAAATTATTCTCCTTTTGCTCCACGTCAACCACAAAAAACGTGAAATATTAAGTATGAACTATTATCAAGATTGTTACTTACCATTATAATGGTAGCATTAGGATCCTTTGGCACCAGAAGTCATTATGAAACAAAAAAAGCAAGCAAAACTTCACACTCAAACTTAACCATTGTAACCTCCGCCATTAACTTTAACAAGGATATAATGAAGAAAGATAAAAAAAGTCATTTAACTTGGGGTTGGTGTAAACGACAAAATTATAAAAATAAAAAATAAAAAGTGTTTATAGTGAAATACCATCGGCATTGGCAATTATGTTTCCCAAGTCACTTGCATGATGGATTTTATCTTCAGGATCACCATGAGTATGCCAAATCGGATTGAAATGAGGTCCTGATATTAATCAATGGTCACCGTTAAATCATGAGAACTAAATAATCCGTGTCATGAACCCTAGAACATCTACATTGGAATATCACCAAACTCATCCTACAGATTAAAGAACTGCCAAACTATCAACACTTAATATCCGCACCTGCATTCCCGACTTTGTGCACACACTTCTAATATCCGCTCCTGCATATTAAAAAATAATGTCACTTTTAAACTTTATAACCATTTACTGTATAGCTTTAAAGATCGAGTTTATTGAGAAGAGACGTTAACAGTAGATTTAAGACAAAGACGCGCCAAAAACTGTTGGACAAAAACTGTTTCAAGTTCACACCCCAAAAAGAGTTACCCATTTTGACCAGAAAAATAGCGCTTTAGAGCCTCACAAACACCAAACATGACTGCAATCCCAGGGACTACTTCACTGGCCATTGTGGCAATTACTTTTTAACCCACCAAGTTAAACCAAACCTCATGGTTCAACGTGAAAGTGACCATAACTCATTTAGACCTGACCCGACACATGAATTTTGTGTTAGGTACCATGCCGCTTCAGATATTCACACATACACCCCTAAACTTTGATCCGCTTGATTTTTAGCTTTCTTTTTTAAATTCTGCATTACATTCCATCTGACATGCCAAAAAATCTAAAAGATCAAGAAACCATTAAAATATCTTTTATGTTTGATAACTACCTAAATATAACTTTCCAAAACTAATTTTGATTTTACTGAACTCAAACTTATTACCAAATAGATTCAATTCATAGTGGGTAACTTCCGGCACCAATCTCATATAACTTGGCATCGCGTTGCAACCTGCCAGTCGGTAGTCTTTAACATACCCATTGTGCCACCTAGGCATTGAATAGCCTGAAAATAAGTATAATTTAAATACACAAAAACAAAAAGAGAGAATCATGGAATTATGATTTACAACTGGGAAATCGGTTTTGAGCTGCAGACCTGCACCAGTCTAGTGTGAATCAAATCGATCACAGCTTCGCTAGGTAAAGACAACTATAAAACAAATCACACCACAAAATGAATCACTATGAATCTACACAAATAAAATATTTAATCAAAAAAAGTAAGAACGGAAACAAACCACCGAATACATACCTCGATCGCATTACATGTGAATCCTCAATGGTCATCTCTGTCATTTAAGAGACGCTACTATAGCTTGTCTGTTGAAGACGAAAATCTATGAAAAAACACGACATGCATGATCATACATTTATAATGAAAAAAGTTAGCGAAAATTTTCGTTAAAAGGTTTTAAAAGCCGATCTGTTTCAATAAATTCAGTCCACTTCATTCGGTTACTATCTAATTCGTTTTTTAGCAAATGAGACCCAATTGAAAACGATTGGTTAAATATGTTGTAAACCAATTGGTTCGGTTAATTCAGATAAAAAATAAAACCAATTAGTTTCGATTTTGAGACCCGGCCGAATCAAAACCAAAATTTTCAGTAAAAGCTTTTTAAAAACCAATCCATTTTGGTTGTTTAGATTCGATTTTAATCCTCAACCGAATCGAAATTCAGTTAAAAGTTTTTAAAAATCCATTAGTCTCGGTTGACTCAGTTCATTTCGGCTTTAAGCCCCAAACCGAAACCAACACTTTTTCATTGAAAGTTGATTAAAACCTATAATTTCTATTCATTCCTTTGTTTAAGTCAGATAGTTCAGTTACAATTCATTTAATTACCCAACCCTTGGGTTTAAATCTAAGGACACTATTCATACAAATAATCAAGAAACATAAATTGATTACCGCTTCGCTAGGTAAAGACAACTATAAAACAAATCACACCACAAAATAAATCACTATGAATCTATACAAATAAATATTTAATTGGAAAAAGTAAGAACGGAACCAAACCACCGAATACATACCTCGAACGCATTACATGTGAATCCTCAATGGTCATCTCTGTCATTGAAGAGATGCTACTATAGCTTGTCCGCTGAAGACGAAAATCTACGAAAAAACACGACGGGCATGATCATACATTTATAATGAAAAAAGTTATCGAAAATTTTCGTTACAAGGTTTTAAAAACCGATCCGTTTCAATAAATTCAGTCCATTTCATTCGGTTACTATCTAATTCGTTTTTTTAGCAAATGAGACCCAACCGAAAACGAAATATTTGGTTAAATATGTTGTAAACCAATTGGTTCGGTTAATTCAGATAAAAAAATGAAAACCAATTAGTTTCGATTTTGAGCCCCAACCGAACCAAAACCGAAATTTTCAGTAAAAGATTTTTAAAACCCAATCTATTTTGGTTGTTTAGATTCGATTTTAATCCTCAACCGAATCGAATTTCAGTTAAAAGCTTTTAAAAACCCATTAGTCTCGGTTGAATCAGTTCATTTCGGCTTTAAGCCCCAAACCGAAACTAACTCTTTTTCATTGAAAGTTGATTAAAACCTATAATTTCTATTCATTCCTTTGTTTAAGTCAGATAGTTCAGTTATAATTCAGTTAATTACCCAACCCTAGGGTTTAAATCTAAGGACATTATTCATACAAATAATCAAGAAACATAATAAACAAATAGATATACCGTCATCTTCTTGGGCTAGAGTAACAACGCCTTCATCACGGGAAGTACCATTGAGAATAACAACTTTCTTAATGGCGGTTGTTCCAAAACCAATGAAAATTTTCCAATTTTTAAATCAGCAACAAAGTGAGCAAACGTGATGCAAAATGAATGATAAATTCCTAATTTGATATTAACAGAACCAAGAAGACGATTAGCAAAAAAGAAAAACTAAACAGGATCAATCAAGACGAAATAGATGAAGATGAAATCCACTGATGGACGCCTTAGTTAAAATCTCCAATGAACAAAACGACTGAGATTTAGGGTTTTGTTAGATGATTAATAAAACGCCGTGAATCTTATGGTGTCTAAACAAACCACCTTTGTCACTGTGAAGCAAAGATAGATCTCCAATCTTCAACAAAGAACCATCAATGAAACCCTAAACCCTAAACCCCAAATCAAATTTATGCCAAGATAAATCAGGAATATGCTTCGAAAACACAAAAAAAAAGGATTAATGTACTTGGATTAGAGAAGAGGGACGTGCGGGTTGAAGATGGGAGCGACAGAATTCAGAGGTTTTACACAACCTTTAAGTGGAACGCAATCTGAATGATTTATGGGTTTAGGATAGAAATTTTTGGTGTAGGGTTTCAGATGAACAAATCATAATATACATCAACAGAGAGATACAATGATGAAATAGGCAGAGATGTGTGAAATTGATATTAGGGCTGTAAGGATTGATTGAAGAGAGAGGACGTATTATGAGAGCATGAAGCCGCGTGAATGAAGGAGAATTGAGGAAAAGGAAATTGTCGCTCAAAACCTAATTCTCTAGCTAAATAGCAATGCCACATTAGTAGATGATGTTGCAAAATTATTTTGCTTTAGTATAGGAGATAGATATAGATGTAGCCAATTTATATTTTCCCGTGTGTCAAATAGCTAATGATCTAGTTAGTAACGGAGCAACATAGAAAGTGACGGAGCAACAAAGAAAAGGTCAGGGTCGTCTAGCACCAATCTATTTCGCGTGTAATATAAAATTTTCGAATAATATTAATTTTTTTTACGATTGACAAATTGATTTTATTAAAAAAAATTGACCCCATCGGCATGGAAAAACTATATATATTTTTACCAACAAAAAAAATTTATATATACGTTTTACTTAATAAAAAATTTATATATAGGTTTTACTTAATAAAAAATTATAGTTTATATATATGTCTTTCTTGGGAATGGTCGGCTGCAAATGCGTTAACTATACGGAGGATATTAAGATGTTTTCACTTAACATCCGGGATAAAAGTTAATCTAGCTAAATGTTGTCTGTATGGGGTGGGAGTGGAAGAGTCGGAAGTGGCGGGGATGGCTAATATGTTACATTGTAGAGCCGGGTGCTTTCCTTTTAAATACCTTGGCTTGTATGTGGGCACGAATATGAATCTTGTTCGGAATTGGAAGCCAATTGTTGACATTTTCAAGAACAGGTTATCTATTTGGAAGGCTAAAAAATTGTTATATGGGGGAAGAATCACACTTTTGAAGTCAGTGTTGTCGTCACTACCGACATATTTCTTCTCTTTATACAAAGCTCCGGTCCAAGTTTTGAATCAACTAGAAAGACTTCGACGGGTTTTCTTTTGGGGCGGGACGGAAGAAGTGTCAAAGATGGCATGGATGGCTTGGGATAATGCGGTTGCACCGGTTGAGTACGGAGGATTGGGTTTCGGTGCACTACGGGATGCAAATCTAGCTTTGCTTGCGAAAAGGTGGTGGCGGTTCAAAACGGAAAAGGAAGGGCTGTGGCGAAAAGTGGTATGGTCTATCCATCATAATTCAAGATCATGGAATCCAATTCCGAGTAAAGTCTCTGTTGCGGGACCTTGGAAGCAAATATGCGGCATCTCGACAATTCTGGCAAGTTTGGGGGTAGAACTCTCTAAAAATATAATAGCGGTAGTCGGGGCCGGGTCGGATATAGCATTTTGGATTGATTCGTGGGTGACATCGGAACCGCTTAATGTCGTTTTTCCGTTACTTTTTCAACTGGAAAAGAACCGGTGGTGTTCGGTGGCTCAAAGACTTCGAGCGGCGACGAACGGGTTAACGATGGTGTGGGAGTGGAGACGTCAACTGCTGCACGTCGATGAGTTGCTGGAGTTTCAGCAACTAAACTCTCTCTTGCAGGGCGTACCAGTTGACTCGGGTGTTGATAATTGGGTGTGGAAGTTGGACGAAACGGGTCGGTTCAGTGTGGCTAGTATTAAACAGGCTATTGTCGAGAAGAACTGTGTGTTACCGGGTTATGTGGTCGAATGGAATAATTGGATTCCCAAAAAAGTTGGGATAGTGGTATGGCGAGCTCAAAAGGAAAGACTCCCAACAAGGGTTGCATTGTCGAGAAGGGGTATAATGGTCCAAAATCTAGAATGCGTTATATGTGGGCTGTACAATGAAACTTGTGATCATTTATTTGTCTCCTATGAATTCGCCCAAATAGTATGGCAACTTGTGTATCAATGGTGTAAAGCTCAACCATTTATGGCATTTGGTTTCAAGGATATTCTTGAAGATCACAAATTGTTCCATGTTACAGTGAAGAGAAAAAAGGTGTTTCATGGAGTCTGTTTGGTAACAATCTGGAGCCTTTGGAACATGCGAAACGAGATAGTTTTTTCGGGGAGGAGAAAGACGGTAACAAATAAACCTGTTGGAAGAAATCAAGGCGAAAAGTTTTTTGTGGGTCAAGAACCGAGCAAAGGCGGCAGCGTTAACTTGGGAACAATGGAGTCTTTTCGATGTATTTTAGTATGTTTGCTCTGTAACAAGTATTGTTCTGTTTCATTTAGTTATAGGTATTTTGGTTTGGTGTGTGTAAGATTGGTGCTAGCCGCTAGCTAGATTATAATAAAATTCTCTTTCGTTCGCTGTTCAAAAAAAAAAGTTTATGAATTAATCTCAAATAGTTAATTTCATTTAATATATAATCCATTAAAACCATTAAAGGCCTATGTCTTATTTTTAAGTTTTTAACCCAATAAACAATTAAGGCCAAGTAATTAATTCCTATTTTTAAGTTTTTAACCTAGTAACCAATTAAAGCCAAATAATTAGTTCCAATTGTTTAACCTAAATAATAAAAGACCGCCTAATTCGATCTCAATCCCTCACCGATTGGCGATAGGTAAACTGAAGAGTTGGTAAATTGTAAGCAGAAGGCAGAGACAAATAAGTTGAAGAGCCAGGTATCAGATACAACCAATTATGAATTTCTAATCAAAGAAAAGAGTTATGGACGATCAAACTATAAACATGGGTAAAAGTTAGTCTTATTATTGTTCTTCAAATTTTAAATTAGACATGAAAGTTGTAATTATTTGTGTTTATGTGACTATATACATGATTAAACTTTAAGTATGGTTATTGATTTTAATGATACTATATAGAATTATTAATTTTAATTGTTTTTTTTTAACTTGCCTAGATGTTTTTGAAGGATTTCTAAGGAGAAATCAACAACCTTTGATTCTTATCATCAACCTTTAATTTTAGATTTCATCAATAATACGTTACAGGACTACCAACTTTTGAATAGTTTTTCTTTTCAAGTAATATTGGTTTTTATTATGTTGTCCAATCTAACCCGACTCGATGTAACCTGAAAATTTTGACAATGGGTTATTATTAGTCCGACCATCAAAAAATCTGACACAGAGGAAAAACTTCTTAGCTAAAGTTGACCTAATATAATCAAGAAAAGTTCAAATATGTGTTTGATAAAAAATATTATTATATAATTGATGGTTACACCATAACAATTGTTATCTTGACAAGGTCATCGTGTTTGGTGAAAGATAGAACTCTAACACGCTTGATCCAGTTTTTCTGAAGCAAATTGCCACAATACAAGGTGGAACACGTTATTAAGAATATACAAAAAAGAAGAATTTTGGCCAGTGGGAATTGGTAGAACAATATCAAGTTACCAATAATAAACTAATATAAATGCACACAACGGTGACAACAAAATTGGCATGCACGTACATCGATGCAGGAAAAACTTTTGAAATCTGTTTTTTTTTTTCTTTCAACAATAACGAAACAAACTGAGTTAAATACAATATTCCAAATTATACTTTTGTATATATGATGTAGCACCTGAGTTTAAAAGTTATGTAAAAAAATATTTTATAGTGTAATCATCAACAACAGATTACACTATAAAATAAAACATCCTCATCAATAATTCTTGAAGCTAGCATATTAATTTAGGGGTTTCTTAATTTTTTTTATGGTGCAATCATAAAATAATAAAAAAAAACGATAAAAAATAAAGTAAAACAACACCTAACAGATTTGTCCTCTTCTTTTTTTCATAGCTTGAAATCGTTCCATCACATCATCGTCTTTTACTTTATCAAAAGTTTTTTTTTTTCAACCGCACAAACCATAACATTGTTCAAATATTTCAGGCCCATTCGATTGCGTAAATCCGTCTTGACAAGGTTCAATTTAGAAAAAAACATCTTTCAACGGTTACGGTTGCAACCGGTAAAACCAAAGCTAGCTTCACTACCCGATAAATCAAAGGACAAGAACTATGTGTTCCGGTTTCCACCATAAGGCGAGCAAGATGACTTATTCAATTATAATATTGTTTTGGGTCTTAGGTTAAATTTATCAATTATGTTTAGGGCCTCCTTTCAATTGTATTATTGTTAATTTAGGCTTATTCTATCATCCGGGCTTAATTATTCTACAAGTTTTCGAGTTGTAAAATGTTTGGCTTATAAAAAAAATAGGATTTTAGTAATATCAAGTATCATATTATTTGGTTAGGAGTATCCCGTATTTTTTAGGGGTATCCTTTGTATAAAACCGAAAAAAAAAAACACAACGAATATGTGGTTGAGCCGTAGCCCTTGCTATGGCTCCTAACACTATGGTTCTGCCCCTGCTTGGTGATGTATCGTCTAACCTAGTAAATAAAGACTATCACCGACGGATTAACGAGCGGCCTCCGACGCTAATAAGTGTTTGCTTGTTGTCTGTGGATACCTTTTACTAACTAACTATCCCTCGTAATCAAGTGATAATACTAGTAATAATAATATTTTGGATAAAGTTGTCGCTCATATTTTTTAGTGGTTTGTATGTGAGAATAGTCTCCAGACAAATTGTCCATCGGTAATCATTTATATACTATATATAATGTATAAGGTAAGGACATTTTAAGATAACAAAAAGTTAAGAACTTATTGAATGCATAAGCTACAATTTAAAATAAGGGTAAATTAGTATTTAAACACTAATTACACTTTAACCCATTCTCTAAATTACACTTAAATCCCCAACAATTTTAACAAAATTATAGATACTTAGTTATTAATTGCACTTTACCCCTTTAAAAAAACTAACTACCCTCTTGATTTTCAAACGGTCATAACTTTTTTGTACGTTAATAATTTTGAAAAAAAAGTTACACCATAACTGAACCATTTACATTTTCGTATGTTTTAAAACTTGTATACCTCCAATTCATGTACTTCATACATTAGACATCCATTTCATGTATTTATATTTCCATTTTTTGTATTTACATATTCATTTCATGTATTTATACATCAATTTTTTCTAAGCAAAAGTTATAGCCCAAGTTTGGTTTTGGCTATTACCAAAACTAAACTAATTGAATCAAAAAACCGTAAGTTGAACCGAATAAACCGAACTGACTGGATAATAAAATAAACAAACCAATGACTTAGGTTGAGGATCATAAGTGAACCGAGTGAACCATACACTGACAGTGTCTGTATGGGCACCCTACTAGTTTTTTAAAGAGCGGCTAACTGTCGCTCTCTCTCTCTCACACACACAAATACACACACAAGTATACTAACCTTACTCATAAATCTACACAAATGTCCACCATAAGACTAGAGCCTTCAATTACTTGACACCTTTTACTATATCTTGATATCCCTAGGCTACAAGACCTTTGATGTTTCTCGGTAATCCGTAGCTATTTTTAAAAATAAGAGTTTAAATAAGATAAAGAATATTTCAGTTCTTAATCTAACTAGTTATAAAAACCGTTGCCGCGTTGTGGTGAACTTTTTTTTTTGTTATTTAGTCTATGTTTACATGTATTTTGAAATCACTACGAGCGCGTTGCACATAGAACATCTGACAAAGATAAAAAGAAAATATAGAAAAAACACTAAAAAATAACCGAAAGAAAATTAACCAAAAAATTGTATGGTATTTATGTTGTTCGTATGAAACCCATGGTCAGAGATGAACAAATAATAGTACTGGGTACCAGTACCGAATTTCCCGAACCAAAAGACCCTAAGAACCAATTCGGTACCGACTTTTGGCGTTCCTGGTACCGGTTCGCTACCACTTTTTACCTTCCTATACCGGTACTGTAAGCGATATTTTTGGTACCAGTACCGATTTGGTATCGGCTGGCACTGAGCTCATCCCTACCCCTGAAACTAAAAAAAGAAATTATTAAAAGTTGAAGAAAAAAATATCGGTACCATTGTTGTTCGTACGGTACCTATGAACAGGGATGAGCAAATGGTACCGGATAGCAGTAGCGAATTTCCCGAACTAAAAGATTTTCAAACTCAATCCGGTACCGACTTTTGGCGTTTTCTGTACCAGGCTGGCGCCGATTTTTACCTTCATGTACCGATAACGAATCAGACCATACTGGTATTTTCGATACTAGTATCAGTTGACATCAAGCTTATCCAACTTAAAAAGTAAAGAAATTAACTATTATTAAAATATTAAGATAATAAAAGTATTATAAAATATTAAAAACACTATTCATTAATATAATATATTAAAAACATATATGTTTTTAATATATGTATATGTGCGTACGGGTGGGAGTTGGCTACAAAGTCAATTTTTCCTACAAAGTGTACAAAGTCATAAAACACCATAATTTCAGCCATAGAACACACTCAAAATCCACAAATAACAAAGTGAAGATTACTAAAACGTCATACTTGTGGGTTTTGTGTTGTGTTTTGAATGATAAGGCTTTGAATATCGAATGACTAACATTAGTGTGTTTTGTATTGATTATTATGTTGTGTGTTATATTTATAGTTCTATGATGATGTGTTTGAAGTTTTTATGGATTGTTAGGGTTTAGTTATTTGTGGGTTTTGAGTGTGTTTTATGGCTGAAATTGTGTTGCTTTATGACTTTGTACACTTTATAGAAAAAATGGACTTTGTAGCCGAACCATACCCATGTGTGTATATATATAATATAATTATAAAACTATGAGTAAATTACTTTTTGAGTCCGTGTGTTTTATTGGTTTTAACCACTTGAGTCCAAAATCAAAAAGTTTAACGCCCTGAGTCCCTAGCCATTTATTTTATAACATTTTGAGTCCAATTTTGTTTATTTTATAACGATTTGAGTCCAAAAAATTGGACTCAAAAGGTTAAAATAAGGACTCAAAAGGACTCAAATGGTTAATGAAAATGCTTATAGGGACTCAGGTCGTTAAACTTTTTGATTTTGGACTCAACTAGTTAAAACCACTAAAACACAGGGACTCAAAAAGTAATTTACCCTAAAACTATATAGAAATGAGTTCAGGAGAAAACGATTTGAAGTGTGAAAACGGTGAGAACGATTTTCAGCCACAAAATCTTTGTGATTTGTGACTAAGATGATGCGGTGGCATTTTTGTAAATAATGAGAACCTTAGAACTATTAGAAGAGGCAAAATTGGAAGATCCAAAGAAGGGTGCAGATGCTAATCACATGCCATTTTGCTCATCATATTTAAACGCTAATAAATTTTTTATATGTGATTATTTTTCTTAAAAAAATTACACCATAAAACTCAGCGTTTATCTTTCCAATGAGTATACTATTGATATACTTTTGAAATAAATGAACTGAGTTTTTTATGGCGTTTTTCAACTTTGTGTTTTTATGGCGTTTTCACATAGTTTTATGGTGTTTTTCTAAACTAGTTGTTTTTATGGCGTTTTCAACTAGGTTTTTGTGACGTTTTTCTAAACTGAGTGTTTTTATGGCGTTTTCAACTAAGTTTTTCATGGTGTTTTTCTGAACTGTGTGTTTTTATGACGTTTTCAACTGAATTTTTCATGGTGTTTTTCTAAAGTGGGTGTTCTATGGCGTTTTCAACTAAGTATTTTTCATGGTGTTTTTCCGAACTTGGTGTTTTATGGTGTTTTCAACTGGGTATTTTTCATGTTGTTTTCAACTGAGTATTTTTTATGGCGTTTTTCTGAACCTGGTGTTTTATGGCGTTTTCAACTGGGTATTTTTAATGGCATTTTTCTGAACTTGGTGTTTTTATGGCGTTTTTATTGAACACCCAGTTCATGTGATTTTTTTTAAATTTAAAAGTATAGCAATAACGTACTCGTTGGAAAGATAGTAAAACACTCGATTTTATGGTATAATTTTTTTTTTAAAAATAATCACGTATAGAAAATTTACGAGAGTTTAAAAAAGACGGTGGAGTATGTATGTGATTTGCATGTGCATGGTCTTTGGCATATGAGTAGGATGTAGATGAGCATTTTGACAATATTACCATTAGTGTAAGTTAGCATAAACGCCACATGTCAACACCAAAATCGTTCTCACCGTTTTTACACTTTTAGGCGTTTTCTCTATATCCTGCTCCAAATTATATATATTAATATAGTATATTAAAAACACTATTTATTATATTGTGTTTTTAATATATAAAATAATAATAATAATAACCGTAAGGGTACACGGTATCGTTGCAGGAAAGAGAATCGGGGAGGGGGGTTGCCAAGCGGGGAAGGGCTGCCGGCCTTCAATCGGTGAGGGTGGAGGAGTTTGATCGGTGACTACTCACCGCTGCGGGGAAGAGAGGGAAGGAGGGGAGAGGGGGGTTTAATGGTGGGTCCCAACCTCTTTTAACTAATTACAATTTTTTTTTTAAATTCTTTACCACTCTTCAGGTGTTTGAACCATTGCCAGTGATTGAGTGAAAAATGGGAAATAGAATGGGGATTTGACATGAGATGATATTATTAGCTAGAGAAAAATTCAAACACCCTAAGCGATTGAACGATTCCCTCCACCCTAACATTTACATTAAAAACATTCATTTATGACTTTATGTAAATCCAACCATATCTTTAGATTTTGTGAAGCAAATTGGCATAATGCAACCATATGAGTGGCCGGGGATTTTGCGAGAAAAGTTGTATGTTTGTTGTGTGTTAGACAAAGAAAGAACATGCAAAAAACAAGATTTTTGGCGCGCACAACGATAGAAAAAAATAAAATAAAGTTACGGATAATAAAATAATATACACAAACAATGATTACGAACTGATATGCAAATTGCAAACACGTCCATGGAAGAAAACTTTCAATTTGTTTTTTCTCTTTCAACAATATTGAAATAAATGAATAATCAATTGTGGGTGTTAAAAATTACAATTTTCATATAAAATCTCATAAATTTTGTGATTTGCAACACTATATTTATCTTTTATAAAGATTAAAGGTAACACATTCGTTAAATCAACACAATACGTGTTTATTTTTTTTATATCAGGTTTAAAATAGCTTATAAATGTTTATATGTTGACAAAAGTACTAATAATTATCATCATTTAGAACATGTAAAAAAAGTTTTAGAGTCGTGTAGGTTTAAAAGGTTGTATTCCAAAACGAGAAAGCTTTTATAAATACTGGTATGTATCGTCATCATCATGTTTACATCCAACATGTGGTGATACATACATCGCAAAATTATGGAACAAGTAAATATATAAAAAAGTTGTATTTGTATAATTTATAGTCGTGTACGCCCTAATTTTGTTGTAGATAACTTATATTTATTTTGTAGGTTAAATCAAAAATGTTCAAAACAGGCTGGATGTTCTCGAGGATTTGGTTAGAGATATGGACATAAGAAGATAAGAGGAAATTGAGTTGTTAAACCATGAAATCTTGTGACATAACCAATATTTTAACCACCCATAGATATGCTCCATTGAACTATACACTGTCTCTGCCACAAGATTCTTTAATTATTAAATTAGATATTATCGCCTTTTCAACCATCATATTTGCTTATATTTTGTTACGATTATACACGATTTAAAAAAAACATTGGATCTTGCAATAATATGTGTTTTTTATATCCTAAAAGATCATCTTGGGATCTCAACTACCAATGGTTTTAGTCATCTAAGTTTAGTTAGGAGTGTGCTTTTATGTAACCGTTTTTAAAATGCTCGAATGTATTATAGAAGTGATTAGTATATATTTTGTACTAAGTTGAACCGCCGCCGGAAATATTAGCCGGAGACTGCCAAGTCGAAATAGCGCCGGAGGTCCCATTCTTCTCCTTGAAGTTTCGGTCTGTACCTTCCCCTCTATCTTGACTCTGCGTCTCCCCCTCCCGGCCGGTTTTTCTTTTCTTCTTACCGGCGATTGTAGCGCACCCTCCGATTCCCTCACTTCCCGCAGTGGTTCCCGGATTTCCTTGGGGCTTAGTGGGTCTGATATCGATCGCGGCTATCTGAGTATAGTTCAGCTAGATTGATTCGAATCCCATTAACACCCGCTGGGTCTTGGTTCCGTTGCTTCGTTTGTTTATTCTGGAGGGGTTTGGGGAGTGCTTTGGTTTTGTTACCAGCGATTCCTTTTCGTTTCCGGGATTGTTTTCTGTGTGGTAACCTATGGAGTTCGAGAATAATTGGGGGGGTAATGAGGTTGACGACGAAAGACCGTGGACGGATGTTCAGTATGGGAAAAACAGGAAGAGTAGAGGAGACGGCGTGGAGATTACTTTTCTAGTGCAAAACCTTCCCGAGCGAACAACAAAAGAGATCTTATGGCGTTCTTTCCAGCCGCATGGGTTCGTCACAGATGCTTATGTGGCTCGTAAGAAAGATAAGAAAGGGAATTTTTTTGGTTTTGTCCGATTTGTGGGGGTTGGTAATGTTGGAGAAACCATTCAGCAGATGAACACGGTTAAGATCTTCGAAGCCAAGGTGACAGTTTCTTTGGCGAAGTATGATAAAAACCATAAGAAATTTATCTATACTCCTAAGGTTATGGGTGAAAAAGTCTGGAAGCCTAAGGAGCCGGTTCATAGAAGTGAGCAGGGGACTGGAGTGAACCCTCCTGGGGGAGCGGCGGTAAGGGAAGGGCGATCGTTTGCGAGTCTTTTTCAGAAGGAAGGACATGCTTCGTTCTCCGAATCTAAGATGTTAGTAGTTGAGGGTAATGGTTCCAAATATCCGTTACACTGCAGGGGAAGGTCGATTCATGGTGTAGTGAAGGATCTGCCCACTTTGAATAACCTGAATAGTATCCTAAGTAATGGCGGATTGGCTAACTATGGGCTTTCGTATATCGGCGGTCTTAGTATACTGCTTACCTTAGGCAATCCAGGGAATGTGAGAGAAACTCTAAACAATCATTCGGAACTTTTATCCAGTGCGTTTAGTCGGTACCATGGGTGGAATGGAGAAGATCTTCCATTGGATAGGGTGGCAACCCTCCGGATCACCGGCGTCCCAGTCCATCTTAAAGAAAATTCTTTATTTGATCGTATAGGAAGTTTGTTCGGCAGGGTGGTTCAAGAGTCCTCGTTCTCTTGGCTCGGGCCAGATAACTCCGACAGCATTGTCAAGGTTTTGGTACCCCCCGGGAAACGTATTGAGGAAACGGTAGTCATGCAATGGAAGGATAGACGTTTCGTTGTTTGGGTCTCTGAAACAATGGAAGTATGGTCTCCGGATTTAGAGGATGAAAATGACTCGGAGGATTCGGGTTCGGACTCAGAATCGGAGAATAACGATGACGTGTTTGGCGAGGCGGAGGAGGTCGAAGAAGGGGAGATCCGGCCAGACGGGACGACGGTTGATCACCGGAAGGCTAGCAGAACCGAACCGTCTCCGGAAGTTGAAAAGTCTCCTAGCATTAATTCTCAGGAAGGCATGCATGAGGTGCATGGGGGAGTGGAAGTTGTAAATGATATCCCGATGTCCGAGGATGACGTTATTAAAGTATCTTTGGATAAATGTGAAAATAATAATGGGAGGAAAGAGAATGTGGGGGATCCATACGTCAAAGAAGTCAGGGACAATTGTTTGTATGAGGAAACAAATATGGATTCTAGTGCCATTAATGATGACAACGTGGAGAATATTGGATTTGCACAGGGAAAAGTTAGTGGTGGTGGGCCACATTATGCTTATGGTACTCGTATAGCATCACAAGATGGGCCAATTAATTCCCCTGGGCCATGTGCTCCTGCTACAAATGGTAAACGTACTAGAGACCAAAGAAGCCCACCTTCTGTGGGCTCTACTCAAGGCCCGCACATCAGAATCAGGCATGCTGGGGAAGATTCGGTGAACAATTCTCTGGACCTAAATCGCTCTATTGGAACTCCGAATCCAGGAGACGATGTGGCTACCGATAATCAACCGGCTCAAAATCCGGAGGTTGATTCTAGGTCTAATAATCTTCGAGTGGGGTTTTTTGATTCTTTTGATGCTACGTCTCCGATTGCGGCAGAGATCGAAGCTACAATGGCAACCGGGGAAATCGTGGGTGTCAAGTTGCAAGGTTTTGAAGCGGATATTAGAGCAACTATATTCGAAGAAGGTGCTAACATCGGTTTCCAATGAACTTTCTCTCGATAAATCTGCGGGGGGTCCGGGATATCCGGAAACTGGATTGGATTAGAGGCCTCAAGTCAAGTCACGGGGTCCAGTTCTTAAGTATTCAGGAAACCAAGCTAAGTGAGTCGGCTAGTTTCGCTTTCAATCAGATGTGGGGAAGGTCGTTGTATAATGTGGCAGCAGTTGATTCATGTGGGAGATCTGGTGGTTTGGCTTCCGTTTGGGACCCGACCGTCTTCTCCGGTAGTGAAATAATCAAACAACGTTTTTTCTTATGTGTTTGTGGGGAGCTGATTCCAAGTGGTAAAAAATTGAATCTCGTTAATATCTATGCTCCGAACGACGCAGCGGCTCGAAGAACACTTTGGTCAGAACTGGTAGCTCTTAGAAATTCGAGGCAAGGAATGTGGGTTTTTATGGGAGATTTCAATGAAGTTAGGATGGCAGACGAAAGGCAAAACTCTGAATTTGTGGCGGCAAATGCAGATGCGTTCAACGATTTCATTTTATCGGCAGCTTTACATGAATACGATATGGGTGGTGCGAAATTTACTTATATATCGGACCGTGGGGATAAGCTTAGCAAATTAGACCGATTCTTGGTGTGCTTAGGCTTTATGGAGAACTGGCCGGAGGCGGCTCTGACTGCTCTTGACAGGTTATACTCTGATCACAGACCTCTTGTTTTATCTACTTCTCCCTTTGATTTTGGTCACATTCCTTTCCGATTTTATAACTCATGGTTTGAGATTCAAGGCTTTGTGGAGTTTGTTTTGGCCAAATGTAATCAGTTTCGTTTTAACGGGCCGGGGGATTTAGCGCTTGCCACCAAGCTTAGATGGCTGAAAAGGAATGTAAAAGAATGGATCTGTGTGGAAAAGAAAAGGGGTGAGGAAAATTATTCTAGGCATAAGAAAAAACTGGCAGATTTGGAATCTTTGGCTGAGGTGAGAAACCTAAATGAAGCTGAACTAAAATTAAGGACGGATTGCAAACAATTTGTGTTGGAATTTGATAAACAGAAACAGGCGGATATGAAACAGAAATCCAGAATTCGGTGGGCGTGTGACGGGGATGAAAACACAAGTTTTTTCCATTCGGTGGTAAATTCGAACTTAAGCTCAAACCGGATCAATGGGGTTTTCATGGGTGAGGAGTGGGTCACAAATCCGGTAATTATCAAGCAACAATTTTATGATTTTTATTCTCAGCTTTTCTCTGAGCCAATGAGCAGTCGACCTAAGTTAGTGTGTCCGCACCTTAATGTTTTATCGCCAGTCGTTAGCGAGGACCTTGTTCGGCCTTTTTCCCTTTTGGAAATAAAGGAAGCAGTTTGGGAATGTGATGGTGATCGGGCCCCCGGGCCGGATGGATTTAATTTTGCTTTCTTGAAGCGATGTTGGGCCGGGTTGCAAGGGAATTTTTTACAGCTTTTTGAAGAATTTTATAGTCAGCCGTTCTTGTCTAGGAGTTGCTCCTCTTCTTTTATTGCATTAATCCCTAAGGTTAAGGATCCGTTACGCCCCGCTGACTTCCGTCCAATTAGTCTTATCGGCTGTATAAATAAAGTTATTTCAAAAGTTCTTGTAAATCGGCTGAAGAAAGTAATTGGGAGCCTTATATCGGTGGAGCAAACAGCGTTTCTATCTGGCAGAAATATTGTAGAGGGACCGTTGATGTTAAATGAAATTCTAGCGTGGATGAAACAATCAAAGAGAGTGGGGCTTATGTTTAAAGTAGACATACATAAAGCGTATGATTCCCTTAGCTGGAATTTCCTTGAATCAATTTTAGTGCAAATGGGATTCCCTGTTAAATGGTGTGAATGGATTATGGCAATTATTAGATCGGCCCGAGCGTCGGTGTTGGTTAATGGGTCTCCGACAATGGAGTTTGAATGCACAAGGGGGCTTCGTCAAGGTGATCCTCTATCTCCGTTCCTGTTTCTTATAGCTATGGAAGCTCTTTCGGGCATGATGAAGAAGGCTTCGGAAGTTGGTTTATTTCGCGGTATTCGTATTAACGATAATGGGATTAAGCTCTCTCATTTTTTGTATGCGGATGATGCGATTTTTTTGGGTGAATGGTCAGATTCTAATATATTTAATTTACATCGGATTCTTAGATGTTTTCATTTGGCCTCGGGTCTTAAGGTAAACCTCTCCAAATGTAGTTTGTATGGTATAGGAGTGGCGGATGATGAGGTTGGTAGAATGGCGAATATCCTAAACTGTAAAGTCGGTTCCTTTCCGTTCAAATACCTTGGGTTGTACGTGGGAGCAAATATGAATTTAGTGCGGAACTGGAAGCCTATTGTAGACCTCTTTAAAAGTAGGTTGTCTATATGGAAGGCTAAGACATTATCGTATGGAGGGAGGATTACCTTAATAAAGTCGGTATTGTCCGCTTTACCGACTTATTTTTTCTCCATTTATAGAGCTCCGTCACAGGTTTTGAAGCAACTTGAAAGTCTTCGTAGAGTTTTTTTCTGGGGTGGGACCGAGGAGGTATCTAAGATGTCTTGGATGGCGTGGGAAAACGTAGTTGCTCCGATTGAATATGGGGGGTTGGGCTTCGGGTCTTTAAGGGACACAAACTTGGCAATGCTAGCGAAATGGTGGTGGAGATTTAAGACTGAAAAAGACAGCTTATGGAGGAAAGTAATTTGGGCCATCCACTTTAATTCTAGATCATGGAACCCAATTCCGGCTAAACTATCAATTTCGGGTCCTTGGAAACAAATCGCTTCTATTTCATCCAGATTGTCACCGATGGGGATTGATTTGACGAGTGCTATAAAAGGTTCGCTTCGAGGAGGGAAGGAGATTGCTTTCTGGCTGGACGTTTGGGCAGTGCCGCAAACATTTCAGGTGATGTTTCCAACTATTTTTTTGCTAGAAAAGAACAAATGGTCAAATGTTGCTGATAGAATACAGATTGATCCTACTGGTGTTAACTGGGTATGGTCTTGGAAACGGGAGTTGTCGAGCGTGTCCGAAGTCAGCGAATTTTCTCAGCTGAACAATATTCTGCAGTCCTTCTCGGTCTCTGATGGGAAGGATTTGTGGTCTTGGAGCTTGGATCCAACCGGTCAGTTTAACATTAGAAGCATTCGGAAATTATTGGCTTCTTCCAATCGTATTCAGCCTGATTATGTGGTTGAGTGGAATAGCTGGTTACCTAAAAAGATTGGGTTGGTAGCATGGAGAGCTTATAAAGAACGGCTGCCGACCAGAGAGGCCCTATATGCGAGAGGTATTTCGGTTCATAACTTGGAATGTGTCTTGTGTCGAGAGTATACTGAAACTTCGGATCATCTGCTTGTCTCGTGCGGTTTCGCTCAAACAGTTTGGCAAGTGGTATTTCAGTGGTGTAAATTGCAGCCGGTGATCGCTTTTAGCATACAGGATATACTCGATGCGCATAAGTTTTTTGGAGGTTCGGTAAAAAAGAAGAAAGCCTTTCATGCGGTGTGCTTAGTCACACTATGGGCCATTTGGACGCATAGAAACGGATTAATGTTCGAAGGAAGAGCAAAATCTATCTCTAATTTAGTTGAAGAAATTAAGGTGAAAAGTTATGCGTGGGTGAAGCATCGATCGAAGGAACTGGCGATGTCATGGGAGCAATGGAGGGGGTTTGATGTCTTTTGAAGGGCTGTTTCTTTATGTCTGTTTGAGTAAATTCGGTTAATTAGGTATCTCGGTGTATGTAAACTTTGGTGTTAGCTGCTGGCTAAATATTAATAAAGGTTTTTTTGTTGGCCGTTCAAAAAAAAAAAAAGTATATATTTTGTACTTTCTAGCGAAGTTAATTTAAATCCAGATTTTTAATTTAAGAGAAAGTAATTGGATTTTGAAGAATAGTCTTTGCAAGTTAACGATTATCAAGGACGGTCATAAAGTTACTTAGTTGTTCCCAACGTTTAATCAAAATATATTTAGGAAGAGGTTATTTGGATGATCATGTGGTATACCTAAATTTGAAATATCGTCCATTTACAAGAAATTACATTTGCAGTTTTAATAGTTCGAAACTTTGTAGGAGTGAGAGTGTGGACGAACATTTGTTTTAACCTTAAAATTCCCTCACCTGTCTTATTTATTTCTTTGTTTTCTGTAATTTTATTTCATTTTAAAACATAATTTATATATTTTTTTAACTTTTAGTTATTATATATTTAACTAATATCCCCAAAATCTTTAACCCCTCGTCATCTTCATCTAGTGTAGCTTTGGTGGTATACAATCGGTTTACGAACTAATAAAGATTTTTATACTGGAGCTCTTTTTCTATTATTTATTTTTGTCAAATCTTTAATAGCAGGTTGGTAACACCTACAACCGAAATGGAAACCGAGCGTTTCGTGGTTCAAAAATGCAGAATCTCGTCTCAATCATCATTCATTAGGACTCTTTGGCGTAAGTTACTTGGCTTGGACATGGCATTTAAGCCATATCGCTATTCCTGCATCCAGAGGAAAGTCCGTTCAATGGAATAATTTCTTAGATGCATTACCACATCCTCAAGGGTTAGACCCACTTTTTACATGTTAGTGGAATCTTTATGCTCAAAATCTCGATTCAAGTAGTCATTTATTTGGTATCTCCCAAGGAGCATGAACTGTCATTTAAACCCTTCTCGGGGGATTCCATCCACAAACCCAAAGTTTATGGTTGACTGATATGGCTCATCATCATTTAGCTATTGTATTTATTTTTCTTATTGTTGAGCATATGTGTAGAACTAATTTTGGGATTGGGCACAGTATGAAAGATCTTTTAGAAGCACATATCCCTCCGGGATGGCGATTGGGACGTGAGCGTAAGGGCCTTTATGACACAATTAATAATTTGATTCATTTTCAATTAGACCTTGCTCTAGCTTCTTTAGGGGTTATTACTTCTTTGATAGCTCAACACATGTACTCTATACCCGCTTGTGAGACATCACGATGTTACACAATTGACACCACCACTATCACCAACATCATCCCCAAAAAAACCTCGTCACTATCACAACCACTATCACCTATACTACCAAACAACCACCATTGTCATCATATAAGCCCATCGTCTTCATCCACTAATTGCTAACGTCGCCACAAAATCAACCCCTTGTTGCCATAAATGATCACATGAACAAATGACAATCAAAGAAATCACACGCAAAAAAATCACTTACAAAGGGGGTGTTTGGCTAAGCTTTCCAACACCTCCTTATAACTTATTGACTTTTACAAAAAGCTAATAAGGAGAAAAAGTGTTTGGAAACTCATAAGCACTTTTCAAAATAACTTTTTGTATAGAGAGGAAAAGTTAGTTTTAAAAAGTTAGTAAGGAGTGACTTTTTGAAGCTGCTTATGACTTATTGGCTTTTCCCACCCTTTTTAGTCATTTTACATGAATAAGCTAAGCTAAACACTTTATAAAAAACTTATTGATTTATTGGCTTTTCCCACCACATAAGCTAATCCAAATAGGGATGGGCTTTTTTTTCCCAAATACCCGTACTCGTACCCGTACCGTACCCATACCCGTACCTGTACCCGTACCGATTTTAGGTATTTGGTACATGTATCAGTACCCAGTTTTATTGATTTTGGTATTCGGTACTTTCGGTATTGATACGGGTACAGGTACGGGTAAAAAAGGGTACTGGTACCGAATTTTATGTAGACCTTTAAAAGTTTTTTTTTTTTTTTTGTATTATGTTTTATTTCGTATTGTGGTACTTATAGTACTCGTATTGATTTTACCTATAAGGTACCCGTATCGTATTGGTACTCGTACCAATTTTACCTATTTGGTACTCGTACTATATTGGTACTCATGTCAATTTTACCTGTTTAGTACTCGTACAAGTGCTCAAAAACTAAATAAAAACAAAATGGTACCAAAGCGGATACTGTACCAAAAATACCCGTACCAGTACCCGTACCGTACCTATATATTTGGTACGGTATATGGTACCCAGTTTTGTTCAAATTCGGTACCGGTATTTTCGGTACGGGTACTGTACCAATCCCATCCCTAAATCCAAACATTTTTTTAAAAAACTCCTTTTCAAAAAGTCACAAGTTAATAATCCTTTTAACAAAAAATCTTTTTAAAGTTAAATAAGCTTAGCCAAACAAGCCCAATGATATAAAGATGTAAAAACAATCACACACCAAATCAATCAATTCTGTTATTACAAATAAGCACACAAAAAAATCACACACCTAAAGTAATAAAAAAAACATTAAACTTATAAGCAAACAAATCAATCTCATTTTGTGTGTTGATGTGGTTTTAATTGTAGGAGTAGGGGCGCTTCACTAGTGATGAAATTCCATCACTCACAACATTCAATCAAGTTCTGTCACGTTATCAAGCTTTATTCCATCAATAGTGATGGATTTTACTAGGGGTGCCCCTCACTAGTGATGGTTTTTTTTTTATAATTTTTAAAATTATAAATTAACAATAAAACAATAAAATTACATAAATAAAACCTATCCCTCGTCCGAATCAGGAAATTCCAAGCCTAAAGAACCTATAAGTTCAATTAAATCATATTCAACTGAAAGTGTTCTTCATTGCGCAAGTCTTGTTGGACATTTTCGGGAACGGGAACTTGTGTAGGTGGATCCGGCACCCAATCTGAAGATATTGCACGTCCATCTTCTTTTATTAGCATATTGTGGAATATGATACATGCATATACTATGCTATGGATTGTTTTTTATTCATTGCACGAACCGGTCGGTTTAGTATGCCCCATCTACCCTTTAAAACACCAAAAGCCTTCTCAACATCTTTTCTTGCCGAATCTTACAACTTCTTGAACGTCTTTTCTTTAACCTCGTCAGGAAATGAAGGAGCTTTCACAAAAACAGACCATGATGGATAGATACCATCCACAAGAAGAAAGCCTCGTCTGTAATATATTCCGTTAACAAAAAATGGACAGAAGGGTGCGATACCATCTGTGACGCTTTGAAACAACGTCAATGTGTACAAAACATTGATGTCGTTGTTTGAACCAGGAACACCAAAATATTAATGCCAAAACCATAAATTATTCGACGTCACCGTTTCAAGTATGATGGTTGGTCTTTTGACGTCACCTCTAAGATACCCCCTCGCAACTCTCTTGGATAATTTCTTCATTCGATATGTATACAATCAATGCTACCGAGCATCCTTGGAAAATGCCATCTAGCCTCATGCGCGGCGTAAATACGTGCGATGTCGTATCTCGTCAGTTTACGTAGAAACTCTTTGGCATACAATTTAGTGATCGCGTTACAAAAAAATTGCAAACATTCACGTGAAGTACTGTCCGACATAGCTAAGTATTCATCAAATTGATCAGGGGGTTACCTGTGACAACTCGTACTTTACCGACTCTTAGATTATGTGTAACGGTTTAGAACTTTGTGATTTCATTGGTTGATTGACTGTTACGTGCTTTATGATTTAATGAGAATGCATATGTTATGTGAACCAAATGCTAACCCAACCGCATACAAGCCCATTCGGGCCACACACCCAACTCGAGACCACAAGGCGGCCCAAGTGAGGTTCCTGCCCACTTCTCTTATACGTATGCATACACAATTAGGGTTGCTAGTTTTCACAATTCTCCTTGCAACAAAGAACACGCACACACACAAACTCTCTCTCAACTCGGAACCAAGGGCTGCCGAACACGCATCGAAGCTTGTTGAATCCGGATCCTTTCTCTCCATCTTGGACGTGGTTGACCACTGTTAGTTCAAGAGTCTTTTATTCGTGTATCTGCCGAGCAAACCAAGGTGAGTTCACACAGCCAAGGCATGGGATTCCCGGGTGGGAATTGGGTTGGAATGATTTGATATGGAATGATTACTCGTACTTACGCAATCACTAGACTATAGACCATCGTCCTCAGGATAGTCAGGACACGTTACGTAAATCCTGCGTAACCCAGTAATTGCCAATTGTCTCCCGGGTCGGGAGGACACGTTACGTAAATCCTGCGTAACCCAATACCTTCTACTGTCTTCCGGGTCGGAAGGACACGCTGTGTAAATCCTGCGCAGCCCCCCACACGTACCACTGTCCTCGGGGAAGGGCACGTCACGTAAATCCTGCGTGACCCTGTACGTATTCCTGTTCTCGGTTTAAGAAGAACACATGGTTGGAAATAGTCTAGTAAGTACCCTAATGGGAAGCCCCGTTATAAAGGATAAACGTGAGAATCCCTCACCAATAGAATATTCTTGCTTGTGAAGCCTTATTAGATGAACTTACGCATGATTATTACGAATTTACTTTCTGTGAACTCGCTCAACTAGTTGTTGACTATTTGCTGCATGCCTTGCAGGACCTTAGGTACATTATGGAGCTTGCACAAGGAGGAGCAGGTCGTTGTGGGATATGGATCATGAACGATATTTGAACTTATAACTATTTTGGAGTTTACACTACTATGCTTCCGCTACTTAAACAATGTTTGGTTTTGAAACATCAATCATGTCATGATGAACTACCTTAATTACTTTTATTATTATTAAATGCTATGTTTGATATGATTGATGGCTTGATCCTGGTCATGTCACGCCTCCAAGCGGTGGTACTCCGCGTGTGGGATTTTGGGGGTGTGACAGATTGGTATCAGAGCCATTGGTTATAGAGAACTTGGTTTTAATATGGGGAAAACGTTTTTATTAAAACCGGACTATAACCAGAACAGTGCTCTCAACGATCCACAACGACGCTTCGCTCCACGTGCAAGACTCGACATCCTAGGTAATAAGGTTTATGTTTATTGCCTGTTTGCTAGAATTGCTTAGAACTTTGCTCGTATTGCGCTTAGATACACATGATACTATAGCATGAGAATCCCTACGTGCTTACTCTTTTCTGTCATCGCCCTATTCGCGAACCATTCTTACATATGCTACTTTTACAATGAAGATCATGTCTGGACAAATTAACATGACTCAAGCCCAGCTAGAGGCTCTCGTTCAAGCTCAAGTTGCTGCGGCACTTGCAGCCGCACAAGCAGGAGGTATATCCTGTAGTTATAGCACACATTAGGATCCTTAGATCCTACACTCCTAAACTAGCCCTTGTAATTAAACCTTGTCCTATTCGTACACAATAGGTCAACCCGCACAGCAACCAGTCTGCACTTTCAAGAATTTCATGGACTGTCATCCTAGTACCTTCAACGGCACGGAGGGAGCGGTTGGACTCCTCCATTGGTTCGAAAGGCTCGAAACTGACTTCGAGGTGCATGATTGCCCTGAGTCTCGTAGAGTGAAGTTTGCTACTAGAACACTCGAAGGTGTTGCATTAACCTGGTGGGAAGCACAGGTTCAGATGTTAGGGCTGGCAGCTGCTAACGCCACTCCCTGGAACGAGTTCAAGGACCTAATTAAGGAAGAGTTTTGCAGTCAAGAGGACATCCACAAATTAGAGGTAGAGTTCCTCAACCTACAGATGGTGGGGTCTGAAATTGAAGTCTACACGAGGAGATCAAACGAGTTAGCCACATTTTGTCCTACTATGGTAGACCCTCCCACCAAACGCATCGAACTGTATCTCAAGGGTTTAGTGCCCGAAATTCAGAGTCATATGACCACAGCTAACCTTGGCACTATCCAGCAAGTCACTCGACTGGCTCATCGTCTCACAGACCAGGCTGTAGAACAGAACAAACTACCGAAGCGTGCTGAGACTGATACTGCATGTGCTTCTAGAGATAACAAACGCAAGTGGGATGAAAACCTGAGCACGGGATTGATGTTGGTCCAGCCTCTGACACAGAAGCAAGAGACAGATGACTACCATTGGCCCGGACAGCAGTTCTCTAGTAATCATGGGCAGAAAAGATATCGAGGAATTCACCCATGGTGCAACCATTGTAACAGACACCACAGTGGACGGTGTCGCAAGGAACGATGTCAGAAATGTCTTAAGATTGGTCATGAAGTTAAGGATTGTCGAAACTCACGTCCTGTAGGTCAGGAACAACAGCCTCAAGCCCTACAGGCTCAGTGGCAGCAGCAAAGTTTCAGAGAATGTTTTCAGTATAGTACAAAGGATCACTATGAGAGACACTATCCACAATTGAACTGGAACCAGAACCAGAACCACGACCATGGAAGCAGGAACGGCAATGGGGTTAGCAACGGGGGAAACAATGGAAACAATGACGCCCACGACCGTGTGTCTGGGATGGGTCAGGGTGATGCAAGGGACGATCTTAACGTAATAGTGGGTAAGTTACTTCTTGTCGACTCTTATGTTACTATATTGTTTGATTCGGGTGTGAATACCAATTATTTGTCCTTGAGGTTAGCCGAATGATAAAACATACACCAACTCCCTTGAACACCCAACGTGTCGTAGTATTAGTTAATGGTAAGGTCTAGAAGCTATACTTAGTTCCGGGTTGTAATCTTATCCTAGCTGGCCAAGCTTTCTCTATAGATCTCATTCCCATAGTTTTGGGTAGTTTCGACGTCGTGATTGGGATGGATTGGCTATCCTAACACCAAGCAGAAATCTTATGCAGCGAGAAGATAATTCGTATTCCTCGTTCTGGTCAAGAACCTCTCGAAGTACAAGGCGACAAGAGTGGTGCGGTGGTTGGCACCATCTCTTTCTTGAAGGCTCAGAAATGCTTACGCAAGGGTCACACAGCCATTTTGGCTCTTGTTTCGGATGCATCGACGAAGGAAAAGAGGCTGGAGGATATTCCAATTGTACGTGACTACCCTCAGGTGTTTCCTGAAGACTTACCTGGCTTACCGCCTCATCGTCAGGTCGAATTTCAAATCGAGCTCGCTCCAGGAGCAGCACCCATAGCTCGCGCACCATATCGTTTAGCTCCATCAGAATTAGAAGAACTGTCAAAACAGCTGCAAGAGCTCTTGGAAAAGGGCTTTATATGTCCAAGCTCTTCGCCTTGGGGAGCTCCAGTACTTTTCGTGAGAAAGAAAGACGGTACGTTCCGGATGTGCATCGACTACCGTGAACTCAACAAGATGACGGTGAAGAACCGTTATCCTCTTCCGCGCATCGACGACTTATTTGATCAGTTGCAAGGGTCGAGTTACTACTCCAAAATAGACTTAAGGTCAGGGTATCATCAGCTGAGAGTCCGGGATGAGGACGTCTCCAAGACAGCCTTCAGAACTCGTTATGGTCACTACGAGTTTCTCGTCATGCCATTTGGATTAACGAACGCGCCTACTGTATTTATGGACCTTATGAACAGGGTATGCAAACCCTATCTTGACAAGTTCGTCATAGTATTCATCGACGACATTCTGATTTACTCCAAGAGTCAGGAGGAGCACGAGCAGCATCTCCGTCTTATCTTGGAACTCCTTCGGAAGGAACAGTTGTACGCTAAACTTTCTAAATGCGACTTCTGGCTTCGTGAAGTCCACTTCTTAGGCCACGTAGTGAACAAGGATGGGATTCATGTTGATCCATCCAAAGTAGATTCGATCAGAAACTGGCCTGCACCGCGTACACCGACAGAAATACGCCAATTCTTGGGTTTGGCAGGTTAATATCGGCGGTTCATCAAGGACTTTTCAAAGATTGCTCAGCCGCTTACACTACGGACACAGAAGGGTGTCGACTATCGCTGGGGAGAGCCCCAGGAGACTGCTTTTCACTACCTAAAGGATAGACTTTGCAGCGCACCTATTCTTTCATTGCCAGAGGGCACAGATGACTTTGTAGTATATTGTGACGCATCGATACAGGGTCTGGGTTGCGTATTGATGCAGCGGGATAAAGTTATTGCCTACGCCTCTCGTCAACTAAAGGGTCATGAACGGAACTACACGACGCACGATTTAGAGCTGGGAGCTGTTGTTTTCGCGCTTAAGATATGGCGACACTACCTGTACGGTACCAAGTGCACGATTTACACCGATCACAGGAGTCTCGAGCATATTCTTAAGCAGAAGGATTTGAACATGCGTCAACGGCGATGGGTCGAGTTACTGTACGATTACGAATGCGCTATCAAGTACCATCCAGGCAAAGCCAATGTTGTGGCTGACGCCCTTAGTCGAAAGGACACCTTACCGAAGCGCGTGCGAGCGCTACAGCTTACGATTCAGTCTAGCCTTCCTGCACAGATACGGGATGCTCAGGTAGAAGCGTTGAAACCAGAAAACGTCAAGGCTGAAGCCCTACGCGGCTCACGACAACGATTAGAACAGAAGGCAGACGGCGCCTACTATGTAACGGGGCGTATTTGGGTCCCACTTTATGGCGGTCTACGCGAACTTGTGATGGATGAAGCTCACAGGTCTCGCTATTCGGTACATCCAGGGTCGGATAAAATGTACCACGATATCAAAACAACATACTGGTGGCCAAGTATGAAAGCTCACATCGCGACTTATGTCGGCAAGTGCCTGACCTGTGCGAGGGTCAAGGTTGAATATCAGAAACCAGCTGGTCTACTTCAGCAGCCTAGAATACCTCAATGGAAATGGGAAGAAATTTCCATGGACTTCGTTACAGGCCTACCTAGATCTCAGCGTGGGAACGATACCATATGGGTGATCGTAGATCGACTCACCAAGTCTGCACACTTCCTGGCTATAAAGGAAACGGATAAGTTCTCCACTCTCGCAGACATCTATCTTAAAGAAGTTGTTTCAAGGCACGGGGTGCCCATCTCCATCATTTCGGATCGCGATGCACGATTCACGTCAGAACTTTGGCAAGCGATGCATATATCTTTCGGCTCACGATTGGACATGAGCACAGCATATCATCCTCAGACGGATGGGCAGTCTGAGCGAACGATTCAAACGCTTGAAGACATGCTTCGGGCATGCGTTATTGATTTCGGCAACGGCTAGGAAAAGCACCTCCCTTTGGTGGAGTTCTCGTATAATAATAGTTATCACACCAGCATTCAAGCCGCTCCATTCGAGGCATTGTACGGACGTAAATGCCGGTCACCTCTCTGTTGGGCAGAGGTGGGGGATAGTCAGATCACGGGTCCAGAGATTGTAGTGGACGCCACATAAAAGATAGCACAGATACGACAACGCATGGCGGCAGCACGCGACCGTCAGAAAGCCTACGCGGACAAGCGTAGAAAGCCATTGGAATTTCAGGTCGGGGACCGGGTTTTACTAAAAGTCTCACCCTGGAAGAGTGTGGTTCGTTTTGGCAAACGGGGCAAACTAAATCCGCGGTACGTCGGACCATTCGAAATCATAGAAAAGATTGGCAAAGTAGCATACAAGCTAAACCTACCAGCTGAACTCGGGGCAGTTCACAATGTCTTTCATGTGTCGAACCTAAAGAAGTGCCTATCAGATGAAACCCTCATCATTCCTTTTAAGGAACTCACTATCGACGAGCGGTTGCAGTTCGTCGAGGAACCAGTAGAAATCACGGACCGGGATGTGAAGGTCCTCAAAAGCAAGAGAATCCCTCTTGTTCGAGTACGTTGGAACTCCAAACGTGGCCCAGAGTACACCTGGGAACGCGAAGACAGGATGACAGAAAAGTACCCCCAGTTATTCGAAACCAACGCAACCACTACTGAGGCCGAAGCTACTACTTCGGAATTTCGGAACGAAATTCCAGATCAACGGGGGGAGGATGTGACACCCCAGGAAAATCAGTTTACCTAGCTTCCTCAGTGAGTGAATACCAAATTTCGGGACGAAATTTCCAATTAGTTGGGGATAATGTGACAACTCGTACTTTACCGACTCTTAGATTATGTGTAACAGTTTAGAACTTTGTGATTTCATTGGTTGATTGACTGTTACGTGCTTTATGATTTAATGAGAATGCATATGTTATGTGAACCAAATGCTAACCCAACCGCATACAAGCCCATTCGGGCCACACACCCAACTCGAGACCACAAGACGGCCCAAGTGAGGTTCCGGCCCACTTCTCTTATACGTATGCATACACAATTAGGGTTGCTAGTTTTCACAATTCTCCTTGCAACAAAGAACACGCACACACACAAACTCTCTCTCAACTCGGAACCAAGGGCTGCCGAACACGCATCGAAGCTTGTTGAATCCGGATCCTTTCTCTCCATCTTGGACGTGGTTGACCACTGTTAGTTCAAGAGTCTTTTATTCGTGTATCTGCCGAGCAAACCAAGGTGAGTTCACACAGCCAAGGCATGGGATTCCCGGGTGGGAATTGGGTTGGAATGATTTGATATGGAATGATTACTCGTACTTACGCAATCACTAGACTATAGACCATCGTCCTCAGGATAGTCAGGACACGTTACGTAAATCCTGCGTAACCCAGTAATTGCCAATTGTCTCCTGGGTCGGGAGGATACGTTACGTAAATCCTGCGTAACCCAATACCTTCTACTGTCTTCCGGGTCGGAAGGACACGCTGTGTAAATCCTGCGCAGCCCCCCACACGTACCGCTGTCCTCGGGGAAGGGCACGTCACGTAAATCCTGCGTGACCCTGTACGTATTCCTGTTCTCGGTTTAAGAAGAACACATGGTTGGAAATAGTCTAGTAAGTACCCTAATGGGAAGCCCCGTTATAAAGGATAAACGTGAGAATCCCTCACCAATAGAATATTCTTGCTTGTGAAGCCTTATTAGATGAACTTACGCATGATTATTACGAATTTACTTTCTGTGAACTCGCTCAACTAGTTGTTGATTGCTGCATGCCTTGCAGGACCTTAGGTATATTATGGAGCTTGCACAGGGAGGAGCAGGTCGTTGTGGGATATGGATCATGAACGATATTTGAACTTATAACTATTTTGGAGTTTACACTACTATGCTTCCGCTACTTAAACAATGTTTGGTTTTGAAACATCAATCATGTCATGATGAACTACCTTAATTACTTTTATTATTATTAAATGCTATGTTTGATATGATTGATGGCTTGATCCTGGTCATGTCACGCCTCCAAGCGGTGGTACTCCGCATGTGGGATTTTGGGGGTGTGACATTACCTGTCACTAGTTGGCGAATGGCGGATGTGCATTTTTGTATCGGCGTGAAACTTCGTTTGCCCTCCCGTCGTAATGTTCTTGAAACCATTCTTCGCTTGCTTCGATGTCTCCAACAATCTTTAAAAATGAATCTGTTGGTAAACGAAACCGATCTCTAAACGTTTCGACATTGTAGACCGAATTCTCCACAAAATAATCCTTCTTTAACACTTCGGTGGCATGTATACAATCACGATCCACTATTTTCTTCTTTGGGCGGCTCGAACCTTCAAGTTCGTTACACACCTTCTTGAAAAATTCAAGTGTGTCATTGTCCGAAGACGTATCGCTATCGGTGTCTATCGGAAACGAATCCGTTGGAAATTCCATTTTTACCTAAGAAAGTGGTATAAATTTATGTTTTTGTGTGGGTGAAATATGTAGAGTGTAGGTATTTTTTTGCGGGTTGAAAAGGTTAAAATAGATGAAATATATATTAAGTTTAAAAAAAAAAATCCCAAACGGTCACAATTCAACGTTGATAAATAACCAACGTTCGAAAACTCAACGTTCAAATCAATTTCTCACGCGTGATCACGAGCACGCGTTACCAGTTCAACGCATGAAAAAAAGGGGTGGCGGCGGTGTTTAACGGTCATCAACGCGTGGTGGGCTGGCCATCACGTGACGCCCCGACCCCCCTTATAAGGTTTGTTTTTGGGATTTGTGAATTCGCGAGGTTGTGAGCAGTGGTGATACCCGAGGTTGTGTTTGACAGAGGTCTAGTCTACGAGTTTGTGATGTTTGATCGTGATTTTGTGTTTTTAGAATGACCAAATAAGACGGGGAGGGGACTTGTAACATTTTCTTTTGTTTTAGAGTAAACTGCTAAAATCGTCCCTGTGGTTTGACTCAAATTGCTAGATCAGTCCAAAATCAACTTTTTTTGCTAAAACAGTCTCTGAGCCTAGTTTTTGTTGCTATTTCAGTCCAATAAATTAACACCGTTAGAACCTCCGTTAATGAATGGGTAAAACTGCTAAATTCGTCTCTGAGGTTTGATTCAAGTTGCTAGATCAGTCCAAAATCAAGTTTTTTGAATTTGTTAATTATAAACTTATTTAGGTATATAATTTTTCTAGACTTGCATTAATTTTTTGAATTTGTTAATTATAAACTTATTTAGGTATATAATTTTTCTAGACTTACATTAATTTCTTGAATTTGTTAATTATAAACTTATTTAGATTATAAACTTATTTAGATATATAAATCATTAATATCACAAGAGAAAAAAAATCCTTTTGTTAGTTATTTTGATTATTATTATTATTATTATTATTATTATTATTATTATTATTATCATTAAATGTTTACTAATTATATACTTAAGTATTTAAATAAGATAATACTTAATTTAATTTAAATAAAATTAGTTTTAAAAATATAAATGTAGCTTTTTTGAAGAGCGTAATTTAACCGGCCCAGCCTTAAATACTGATTTTATTTTGATGTTGTTGTTACCATATAAATATTTAGTATTTATTTAAGGATTTAAATAAGACAACAGTTAATTTAAACAATATTTAGTTATGAAAAATACAAACATTATATGTAAATTTAAATATTAAGAAATTAACATAATTTTTATTTGTTTTTATTTAATTCGTAATATTTAATGTTTAATATTTATCAATTATTTTAATTTAATATTTGTATTATAAAGTTCTTTTATTCATTTTTTCTACTTAATTAAGTGGTTTCTTATTTAATAATACTTATCATTCAGGTGAGGTCCGACAACATGTCGTGCCAGAACAAGTCTCATAAAAAGGATTATTTTGGTTTGAGTCAAAACGGGTTCGGGTCAAACCAGTGTTTAAGACAGGTCAAATAAAATTGCGCTCTCCAAAAGAGCTACGTTCTGTTTATATTTTTATAACTAAACACAAATTTAAATTATATATTTAGGGTAGACTTGTAATTTATCTTAAATTTTAAGACATTTAAGAAAATATATAATGCATTTGGTACAAGTATTGATGCATTAAGAACCTGTCATTTACCATTTTTTTTCTCTTGTGATATTAATGATTTATTCAACGAACATAAATATAACTGGACCCGCCTTAAATAAGTTTATAATCTTGTGATATTAATGATTTATATACCTAAATAAGTTTATAATCTACATAAGTTTATAATTAACAAATTCAAAAAATTAATGCAAGTTTAGAAAAATTATATACATAAATAAGTTTATAATCTACATAAGTTTATAATTAATAAATTCAAAAAATTAATGCAAGTCTAGAAAAATTATGTACCTAAATAAGTTTATAAATAACAAATTCAAAAAACTTGATTTTGGACTGATCTAGCAACTTGAATCAAACCTCAGGGACGAATTTAGCAGTTTTACCCATTCATTAACGGAGGTTCTAACGGTGTTAATTTATTGGACTGAAATAGCAACAGAAACTAGGCTCGGGGACTGTTTTAGCAAAAAAAGTTGATTTTAGACTGATCTAGCAATTTGAGTCAAACCTCAGGGATGATTTTAGCAGTTTACTCTTTGTTTTATAACAAACAACACATGGATAAATTTAACATCTAAAACAAAATACCTTCCACGAGTTTGATTTTATAACTTTAGAATGAACAAATAAAACTGGGAGGGGACTTATAACTTTTAATTTAGTTTTGTATCAAACGGCACATAATTAGTAGATCTAACATCTACAACAAAATACCTTCCACAAAGTCTCATAGCAGAATCTAACATTTAAGCATCCACATTGACCATCCTTGTAACTTTCTCTTTAATTCTTGACACCCCAAATATTAATTATTATGAAAAAGCATGTCAGAACACCTCGTATAATGAAATAGTGATTCGATTAGATTTAATTAAGTTCAACATTTGACTTCTAAAAGTTCACTTCGGTTCCAAGTACACACAACATAATTACCAACAACTATAGGCCTAGTTGATACAAAATTTGTGGGGATTTTGCTGTTGTTGGAGATCCTAACAAAAAGTACACGACACAATATTATTGAAGGAATCTAACTTTGTTCTTTGACCCCAAATTTAGGACGCACAATTAGCTGTTTACTATTAGATTTGTCTTCTTAATGTTTGATTTCTTCATACTATTAGTTAAAAACTTCGATACTATAAATCTTGTCTACTTTTCAAACAAATCACATGTTCATTGTCTCCTCGGACATGCAAACATGAACTGAAATACAAGTATTTTAGCAGATAGATTAAATGTAATAAGCAGCATTAACAGGGTCACTGACAGGAAATTTAATTGATAATCTAAAAAAACATAAATAATGATCGGTTATTCTTTCCTAGCCAATTTATCATGTTTATCAGTATGTTGAGTTGCTAATCTTGTATTTTAGATGGAATTCCATAGCTATTTTGTCGGTAACCCGATGCTAAATGAGTTGTTTTATATTTTTTTGAACAACCAACAAAAGCCCGATCACTTGGGTTAACCAATGGCAAAAGGCGACCCACGTCCGTGAACACAGACGGTGTTTAGGACCTGGCCCTGCTACCATTCTAGAGGAATCCCACCGCCTGACAGGGGCGGACCTACCCACATTTGTGAGTGGGCGGCCACACCCCTTGAAAAAAATATTTTTTAGTGTTAATTTTTCATTAAAATCTCGACCGCACCTCTTGGAATTTTTCACTCGCACCCCTTGGAAATTTCAATCGCCCCCCTTAGACAAAAAAAATCAAATTTTTAATTTATAAAAAAATTGTAATAAACACTGTTTTTTATAAAAATATAACATAAACACTGACTTTTATAATAACATAACACCATTTATAAGTTTGTAACCCACTTATTAAACAATTTAGCCTAACCTAAGCCCACTTAACCCAACCCAATAAAATTTGAACTATAATAAAATAACCCAACCCAAACCGCCCTTCCTATTCTGTTTCTCCCGCTCTCTCTCGTGACCTCGTCTGCCTCTGCGATCCTATTCCCCAACGACGCAACAACAGCCATCCAACTCCAATTTCTTGCCGGAAATCGCAAACATCCTACCACCAAACTCACCGGAATCCAAACAATACAAGGTCTCTACGTTTTTTAATGTTATTGTTGTTTTATGTTATTTTTTAGAAGAAATAGAGTTATAGAGATGATAAAAAATGTTCGAAATTTTATGTATTTTGATGTTTTTTTGGTTGTTCTAGACTTGAATAGGGTGATTTTGTTGTTTAGATGAGTTTTTTGTTGTTACAACTTAAAAGACATAAGTAATCGACAATTAGTAGGTCTTGAAAAGAAAATTGAAAATTATGGAGCGATAACTTATGAAGCGATTAATATGTTTACTACTTTAGTGTTGTTTTATGAACTTATGGATCGATTTATATGTTTGGATAGATTTATAAATTGAAAAGTAGCTCTAGATGATATTTTGGAAAGATTTCAAAAAATGAAAACTCGTACAACGACATTTTAAATATGTTTGTAACGACGTTTGGTGTGTTTTTGATGATTATATAAATTTTAGCTTGATTTACTTTTGTTTTTTACAAGACCCGACCTGAACCGACTGGGTCTGGCCCGATATAAACCGATTTTTTTTAAATACATATAGACCTAAAATCTTTAAAAATTTTCCACACTCCCATGAAAAAATTTATGGGTCCGCCACTGACGCCTGAAGGCCCACTGTGATAAAACTCATAGCTTAACTCAGAGTATTTTTGCTCTAGATAAGACTCGAACCCATGACCTTCACTTTGGAATGAGACTGTCAATGAAACAAAATGTCATTAATCATGTAATTACTTTATTTTCTCTAAAGTTCAATCGATAGTTATTAACATTTTTTGGCCGTTCTTTTGATTTCTATTTTTTTAAAGGTTCCATTCCACTCTATTGGAAATCAAATTAGTCACGACTATATTTTCGATAAATTTCCGTTGGTAACCACCTTACCCGACGTATTTTCTCGGGTAATTATCACCTTCACCGATGTATTACCGAGCTAAGGGGTTGGGCCGGCCGTCAGTGATACGCGTTCTTTTTGTAGTGTTCATAATCATCAACTAAATTAGGTGAGAAAAAAATTAAATAGAGTTAAATGCCATTTTAGTCCATATGGTTTGGGTCATTTTCCAGTTTAGTCCAAAGGTTTCATTTTTAACCCGTGGGTCCAAAAAGGTTTCACAGTTGCCATTTTAGTCCACTGGGTTAACTTCATCCATTTTTTCTGTTAACGAGAAGGCCAATTCGGTCATTTTATATGGCTGAATTGCCCTTTTAGTTAACAGAATTACATACAAAATGACTAAATTGGCCTTCTCGTTAACAGAAAAAATGGATGATGTTAACCAAGTGGACTAAAATGGCAACTGTGAAACCTTTTTGAACCCACACGTTAAAAATGAAACCTTTGGACTAAACTGCAAAATGACCCAAACCACATGGACTAAAATGACATTTAACTCAATTAAATAATTACATGAAGCACCATGAAAAGATTGGAATTTAGCTACAAGATATATTTCGTCGCTATTATATTAATTCTCATACTTTTTTTTTTCATGTTATTAATGTTTTTTTAATTTTCGAATCAACTCACAATACTTTAAATAATATATGTTTTTAATCCATTTAGTTTTTATTTAATTCCATTCTTCGCTGATAACTCGTCATTTTTTTTTAAAAGCTGAATACCCGACTGTGTTTGGTATTTTTTTTTGTTGTTGACATTCTTGTTCGATATGAAAACTAACTTAATTTCGAATTGTTATAACCCTCTTGACCTTACAAAAAAATAGTAAGTATAATTTTTTATTACTTAGTATAGTCGTTGATCTTCTTATTTTATTTCATATATATGTTTATTAGTTATTTGTAAAATAACAACGGATGTCAAATTTGTTGTCAATTGACCAGATTATTTTTATAATTTGATAAACATATAAACCATCATTACAGAAATTTATGAAACAAAACTGTCTTAAACACTCAAAACAATCAAGTTGAGTTTAAATATTATTTTCAAATTAAAATGTTTGAAAACTATGTGTTAATGTTCTTCGCCTAATCATTTAAATGGGTTCAGCAATTAATTAAGTTAACATTTGATATTAAATAATCTTTATAGAGAAAACTCACGAACATATTAGTTAGAAGTCTACTAAAATATTAAAACGCCAAGCTCGAAGCAGCCATACATACTGGTGTCATATACTTATCTATTGTAAATCAAGGGTTTGATTAGCATAAAATAAGATATAGAATTGTCTCGTGAGGCATGGGAAGCATTATCTTATATTCAATTATATCATGCATATTAATTAGTAGTAAGGGGTTAGTAATTTCATTAAGATACAATCTCTGAATCAGTTAGAGGTAAAGTGTGTTTGATTCTCTTAAAAGACACCTCTTAAAAGCGTGTTTGGTCTTCTTAAAAGACACCTCTTAGTAGTTCATAAAACTTCTTAATGAGTAAGTTTTAGGCGAAAGTGGTTCATGTAGATAATTCATCGGTAATCCATCAAAAACATATTGGTTTGAGTAATGAATTTATCGATAGCTAGGCTGCCTAGACGCATTTTCCTACCGATAACCAAGGGTCTCTTATTTATGAGTAGGGGTGGACCTATATAAAACAAAGATGTAACGTAATATGCCCAATGTCTTTTTTGTATTATATAGTAACAGTTTCTTGTTTTTATGTGGTTATTTACTCATTCGACATTCGAATGACAATGATTTACCAAAAAAATTATACTAAAAAACTCCTTAATTCGTCATCATTTATGAGTGGAAATATAAAATTACCTAACTATTCTGTTAATATTCTAATTAAACAAACCTAGATAAAAAAAAAATCCAAAACCCTTTACATTCCACACACTATTGAACACGTAGAATAACATGATAAGAGAGATGATTGACCTTTTCATGAAATATGTATTGTAATGGAAATTATTAATTACACATATTAAAAGGGTTTGGTTTTGATCTTATTACCTTATTCTAACCAATTAATCATTGCTTCCTTTTCCACTTTTTATAAGTGAAATTATATTGACATGTTGTAAGTGAGCCCCACCATACTTTTTGATATTTGCCAGCATACTTTGAGTTTTAGCACTTCCTATATATAGGGGGGGCTTTGACAATGTTTTCATCAAACACTTTGTATTCAGTTTTCACAATTTCACAATATTCTCTCCTCTTCTCTCTAAAGTTTCTCTAAACACAAACTTGTTTCAAACTTGAATTCAAGAAACCTCTAACTTGAAAGAACGATTTGTACTCATGGCAATAGAGATTGTACAACCAAGTACTGTTGGATTATCAAAGATAGCAGTCTCTGATACCCATGGGGAAGACTCCCCTTATTTTGCAGGATGGAAGGCTTATGATGAAAACCCTTATCATGAAATAAATAATCCTACAGGGGTGATTCAGATGGGACTAGCAGAAAATCAAGTAAGCAATGGCACAACTTTATAAGATTTCAATTCCTTTTGTTTCTACAATTGTTGGAGTGAGCTAACAATGGTTTTGCTATCTTTTTATAGGTGTCTTTTGATTTGCTTGAAGAATATTTGGAAGCAAATCTTGAATCAACCAACTGGGGCCAAAAAGTTTCTGGCTTTAGAGAAAATGCTTTGTTTCAAGATTATCATGGGCTTCTATCTTTTAGAAAGGTACCACCTTTTTCTTTTTCTTTTTTTAAAAAAATGTATCATATGTTATAAAGAGTGATCAAGAAACTAAAAGTCTAACTTGTTTAATTCTTGATTATTACAGGCAATGGCCAGTTTCATGGAAGAAGTGAGGGGAGGAAAAGCAAAATTCAACCCCGACCGTGTTGTCTTGACCGCTGGAGCAACCGCTGCTAACGAGCTTTTAACCTTCATTTTGGCTGATCCTGGCGATGCTTTGCTGGTCCCAACCCCTTACTATCCAGGGTAGGTAGTCTTTTATTTTAAGGTTATGAGTTTAATGACATCGGCGTCAGTAGCGGAACCAGAACTTTTAAACCCCTTTTGATCCCCCTTGATTCCGCACATGATCGGTGTTAATATGAAATTTTTTATATTTTTTTTTCATCTTTCTTAACCTTTTTCCTTTACATATTGCAGATTTGATAGAGATTTAAGGTGGAGAACTGGTGTACAAATTGTTCCAATCCACTGTGACAGCTCAAACAATTTTCAGATTACTCCAGAAGCCCTAGAAGCAGCATATGATCATGCAACATCAATGAACATAAAAGTGAGAGGAGTGCTCATCACAAACCCATCAAACCCATTAGGTGCAACCATTCAACGAAAGGTTCTAGAAGAGATTCTAGATTTCGCAACCCGAAAGAACATCCACCTAGTTTCTGATGAAATCTACTCAGGTTCAGCATTCTATGCAGATGAATTTGTTAGCATTGCAGAAGTTCTTGAATCAAGAAACTACAAAGACTCAGAAAGATGTCACATTGTTTACAGTCTTTCAAAAGATCTTGGTCTCCCAGGGTTCCGAGTGGGAACAGTATATTCATACAATGATCAAGTTGTGACAACCGCAAGAAGAATGTCTAGTTTCACTTTAATCTCTTCACAAACACAGTTTTTATTGGCATCTATGTTATCAGATAAAGAATTCACCAGGAAATACATAAAAATCAACCGCGAAAGGTTGAAGAAACGATACGAAATGATCATTAACGGGCTGAAAAAGGCCGGTATTGAATGCTTAAAAGGGAATGCTGGGCTCTTTTGTTGGATGAACTTGAGTCCTTTCTTGGAGGAACCCACAATCAAGAGCGAATTAGCGATATGGAAGACGATTATGCATGAAGTGAGGCTAAACATATCACCTGGATCATCCTGTCATTGTTCCGAACCAGGGTGGTTTCGAGTTTGTTTTGCGAATATGAGTGAAGAAACACTTGAAGTTGCACTCACAAGAATTCATGAGTTCATCAAACAAAGGAAGCAATAGGCAAGTTTTGTGTTGACACAACATTCTTTCCTTTTTTGGCAATCATTTTTTAGCTGGTGGCAAGCTCAAATCAACATTAGGGTTTTTGCATAGTGGGGATTTATTATATGTTTTTGCTCTATCTTTCTTTGGGATTATTAAAATCTCCAAGAATAATGAGTTTATAGAATCCCTTTAATTGTATGACCTTTGTAGATTGAATCTGTTATCAAACTAAGTGTAATAAAATTTTCAAATAAATATATGTGTATCTATAAGATTTTTTGTCCTTTTTTTCAACGGTAAAAAATATGGAAAATCCAGAAAGTACAACACATATATGTATATATACAAGATAATCTTACAATCTTATTTTATGTCTTAAAAATATATACACTTCATTTTCAGGTTATTCAAATAGCTCAAAAAAAAAAAAAAAAAAAAAATGAAAAGAAAAGCTAGCTCGATATCAACCAATATACTTTTGAGCTTTCTAAGTTAAACTTGACTCGGATTGTAAACACCCATATCTACAATCATAACATTTTATCTTTAGTCGCTACTTGCTAGTATCATGGATTTAAACTTTATCACTGCTCAAACTTATATTGACTTGTTACAAATATTATAAACTATATAGTAAAATTTTGGATATATAATATCATTGCATAACATGATGTTAAAAAGTCCAACTGTCATCTTATCGTTTTAAAGTTATAATACGGTTTGATTAATGTATAATATAATTGGGTACCTAATATATATGATGTGTTCTTTATCTTTTCCTAAATTATAATAAAAATTTGGATTAATGAATAAAAGAAGTTAAGAACCCACCAAACACGTATTTGAAGACAAATTCTAGCCATTTGACCATTCTACAATGCCCAGTTGATGCCATTTCTGACAAATATTTCACCCACTTAATTTGCAAGATTTATATAAAAGATGTTCTAAATATTTGAAATAAACGTAGGACTTTAAATTCATAAAATGTTAAGAAATGAAACAAACTAGAAGTGCTACCCGCAACATGTGGTGGGGACTAGATTTATATATATGTTCAGATGGTTGCCATTCTTATAAAGGTAGTCACATCGACATAATTAGTTACATAGTTGAACCCAAAAGTTAGCATCTAGTTTTAACGCAAATATTATGGTTTCAAGTTTCGTGACTAGTATTATCTTAGAAGCACTGCTTGAATCTGAAATTTCAAATAGATTTGTTCATATATTTTATGTCTTAAGGTAAGGCGGTCCTAACTAAATCAATCATAGACATAAATATCAAACCCATGTAATGCTTTAACTAATTTATACACTGTAAAAAAATTCTTCTGCTTGGCATATAGACACATATATAGACATAAAATACGTACGTGTTTCTATCTACATGATTCTTTACTAATTATAAATAAAGAAATCTTTTTTGTCACATATATAGACACAAATACGTACATGTTTCTATCTACATGATATACAAACGCTTGAAATACTCTAAATTGTCAACATATAATACAAACTTAAAAGTTCAACTATTACAAAGCAAATAGTACTTATCATAACGAAACTGATAAATTTGATTAAAACTATATTAATCGTCTTAAGTATTTTATATTAATAATTATTATTCACTTTTGCAAATTCATAACCCAAAAGGCTTTTTTAGGGTCTTCATATTGGCATACCAACTTGGCTATTTGCATACTAAACCTTACATGTACCTACGATGCGTATAATATATTCGAACTGTACACGAGTATTAAAAAATAATTAACGGTATGATATTTAAACATTTATAGTATTCGAACCGCACTAGACGTGGTATAATAATTTAATTTAAACGATAACCATATAATATATTCGAACCGTATATGGGTTTTACAAAAAAATTTAACGGTATAACATTAATGGTTATATATTTTAAGCGATTTAACGTCAGAACCGGGTGAGAATTTATAACACAAATACACCAAAATAACCAAACAAAATTCTGATGGGTTATATACGCAGCGTTTATAAACCCTAGTTGTCTGTGCCTATGATTGTTGGGCCAGGCACTGAATTTCATGCAACCTTGTTGGGATTGAACACTATCAGCGGAACAAATAATTAAAGCCAAAACTGGATCAGAGCAGTGGATTCTGAATAAGCAGATGGTGATATACAAATCTCTCCCCTTGAAAGTGATTACAACTACTGATGACCTCCTATCTGCTGATCTTGCTAAACTGCTGACCCATAACTGCTGCTCAACTAAAGATCTGATGGAAGACTAAAGTCCTGCTGATTCAATCTACTGCCTTGAGTCAAGCACTGCTGATCCGGACAAGTGCTGCTGGGTTCACAGCAGTAGAAGGTTGCAGCAGCTGCTCTAAAGTCTGTTCTGTAATAGAATGTATTAGCAGTAGTTAACACAAGCAGTGTCTGTATAGATCAGAGGTTAGAGTTTGTTAGGAGGTTAAATGTCATTTTCATGGTGATGTCAGCAAAGATGCTCAGTAGTTTGCAAGTGTCTATAAATAGTTCAGTACTTTGTACTGTTCTATTAGCTCTTTGCATCATTCGTCTTCTTTGCACGAACAAACTACTGAGCTCTGGCTAAGGGGGAGTTTGCATTCTTACATCAATCATTGTAATCGTGATTGAAATAAATTCAATCTTTCGGTTCTCTGTGTAAAGATGTTTGATAAAAGTATTACTCTCGTTTGATTGTATGCAAAGTTTGTTTTCATTATAATTTCCGCTGCACACTCATTCATCTTCATCTTATTTTCAAACATAAAATACAATCAAAAACAAACTCAGATCCAACAATTGGTATCAGAGCTTGGACAGTCAAATTTGATTTAACAATCATTTTGACGTAAAAAGTTCAGCTCAAAACAGTTGATACTGATCGTTTGTTCGTCGTTGAAAAACAGAGTAAGGATTAATCACCACTAAAGTTGATTTCTCAGTACCTGTAAAACAACAAGAATGACGTCACAATCTCAGGACGATAAAAACAACATTGGTTCTCTTTTTAAACCACCTATGCTAAAAAGAAATGAGTACAACATCTGGCAGAGGAGGATGGGTCACATCCTCGCTCAACAAAGCACAGGTTGTTGGAAGTCTCTCATCTTTGGTCCTCATGTTCCTACAGTGCCAAGCGCTGAAGATGCTAAAAAACAAGTTCCAAAACCTGTTGAAAATTATACTGAAACGGATTATCAAAAATTTGAACTAGATGCTAAAGCGTTTAGTATCATAGCATCAGCGCTGCCCAACGAAATATATGCTGGATTGTTACATTGTGACAATGCCAAAGAGTTGTGGGACGCGCTTAAGGAACAGTTTGGAGGTACCGAAGAAGTCATAGAAAACAATAGGGAAATCCTGAACCAACAGTATGAAACATTTTGTCATGTTAAAGGTGAATCACTGACGCAACAATTTGAGCGTTTCAGTTGTCTCATCAGTGAACTGAGGCTTATTAAAACTACTTTTACAAACTCAACTCAAAACAGCAGGTTCCTTAGGTCACTGCCAGAAAAATGGGACACAATAGCGTTTGTCACCCGAAATTCACCTGAGTTCAAGGATCTGACCTTGACCCAACTCCATGGTCGACTCCTGACCTACGAAAGGGAGTTGAACCAGAAAAGGAAGTTACAAGAGTCAGGGAAAACCGTTGATGATTATTCATTCGGTAACACTGCTCTTCTGGGTCAAGAAGAATCTGGTGGTAGTGGTAAGGATCAGGGTTATGATCACTTCATTGACATAACTACTGGTGCAAATTTTAACAACCCTGATCCTCACTCTACAGGTTATGCATTCACTGCAAATGAAAACCAGATGTCAGACAATTTAAGCTTTGAACTCAATGATCTACAGCATTTTGACCCCACTGATATAGAGGAAATGGACATCCTGCACCAACTGGCCTTGCTAAGTGTTAGAACTAGCAAGTTTTATAAAAGAACAGGGCGAAAATTCCCAGGGTTGCATGGGAATCTAAGGGTTGGGTTGGATAAATCGAAAATCAAGTGTTATAAGTGTAACAGGTTAGGACATTTTGCTAGAGAGTGTAGAAGTCAAACAACTGGTCCCATAATCACTCACCCTAGTTCAAATCCTAGACCTCAAAATCAAAACACTGTGCACTATGCCCAATATGCCCCAGCAACACATGTGAACACTGCTCACTATGCTGTTGTTCCTGTGCCAGTGCATTATGTCCAAACAGCTGCTCCACAGATCCAATATGTTCAAACCCCTGCTCCCCAGGCACAAGTGCAACCTGCACCACAAACCACTGCTCCAGTTGCAAAACAACCAGATCAACAAAGTTTCTTTACTCAAGAATTTGTTGACTGGAGCAGTATGCCTGAAGACCTCAGTGATGAAAATTTTGCACTCTATGCTTCTAATGTTTCTTCTCATGATGAATTTTGTTTGATGACATTAGAGTCAATTCATGAGGGGGTTGAATCTGAAGAGGAACAACTGGCCTCTGAAACAGTGGATGAGGTGATTAAAGAAGTGGTCACTGCTGTGGCAAATGAAGTACTGTTGGAAGAAAGTTCAGGCATCCTGATTGAACCACTGACAGATCCATGGTCCAAAGAAGAAAAGACAGGTGAGATAGGAGAGAGAGCTGAAGATGAGGAAAATCCTAAATGTGATTGTGCAATGATGGCTGCTGCAAAGGTATCACCTCAAGTTCTTGAAAAACTGTGTTCTGACAATTGCATTATTGCTTTTGCTAACATCAAAGAGGTGAATGAAAACCTTCGTGATAAAATCTTATCTGATGAAGTCATATTTGAAAGGTCTCTAAAAGAACTTAAAAACAAATTGGCTGAAAAAGAGAAAGAGATTTGCAGCATGAAAGAAGAGCAAAGTATAACCAAAACTCAACTCCAAACCTTGATAGAAAAATACCAAGGTTGCAAAAAGGAGTTAGTGTCCACCCAGATCACATGTGAGAGATGGGTGGAATCATGCAAAGGGTATGAGGTTATGCTTGAGAAACAGATAAAAAGCAATGTGAAATTTGGGGTTGGTTATAGAAAACATGATGATGAAAACACTACTTTTGAAAAATCTGTTTCAACCACTGATGTAACTACTGAGTTCATCCCCACAAACAAGAATGGCCAAGAAGTGAAAATCACTGACAAACTTGGTAACAAAATCACACTTGACAGACCAATGGGTCCCTCTGCTTTTGAGGAGATTGAAAATCATCAATTTAAACCAAAATGGTCTGATGAGTGTGATATTCTTGAAAATTTCAAGCCAATGGACTTTACATCAACTGATGGTGTTAAAGCTCCAAAAGCTAAAGTCATTCCTCTTAAGGACATCCCAGCAGTGGTTAAAACCTCTGCTGCAAAGGAGTCTTAAAAGAGGAAGAAGAAAGAAAAAATTGATAACTTGTTTTGTGAATTCTGTGAGAAAATGAACCATCTAACAAAAGATTGTTTCCACTTAAAAGCTTATGATATAAACAAAACAAGTGTCATAGTTTCAGCTGAAAGCTGCATTGTTTGTGGTAAAACAAACCACAAAACTCAAGCATGTGTGTATCTCAAAAAATTTGATATAAAAAAAAATGAGTACCTTGCTAAAACATCCTTGAGTCCATCAACATCACCATCTGTCAAATTCACAAAGAAACAACCACTGTTTGTGCCAGTTCAAACAGCTGTCACAAAACAGCTGAACCAAACATCTGTCAAAAGAGATGTTCAGGTTACTGATGTACCTCCTGCCAATCAGGTCAAAAAGGGCAAGGAAAAACAGTCTTACCAAAGGATTCCACACGTTTATGAGGTCTACAAAAAGCCCTCTAAACCCAGAGTGAATAGGCATCCTTTTGGGTATCAGCAGGTGATTGGGCAAGACCCTCAACAGTGGTTAGCAAGAAACAGTACTAAAACTGTCCAAACCCCTGACTTAACCATTGCTCATCACACTGCATCCATACCAGACACTGCTGAATCCCCATCCAAAGCCCTGCTGGCTTTGGAGTCCTTAATGAACTAATCCTTTTACTTCATGTGCAGGGAGCTTCTGCATGCTTTGATAGTCTGTGGTATGTAGATAGTGGAGGCTCCAGGCACATGACAGGATGTAAAGCCCTCCTCAAAGACTTTAAAATCCATGGAGGGGGTGATATATCCTTTGGAAATAATAGTAAAGGGAAAGTTCTGGGGTCTGGAACAGTGCAATCTGGTAATGTAAAATTTGAAAATGTCAATCTAATAGACAATCTGAAATTCAACCTTCTGAGTGTATCTCAAATAAGTGACAAAGGGTTTGGGTCATTCTTCACAAAAGATTGTTGTAGGATTGTTGGACCAGAAATGGTCAAAAAGATTGAAGCAATAATCAAAAATGGTCAAACTAAACTTGTTGCTCAAAGAAGTGGCAATGTTTATGTTGTTGACATGTCTAAAGAGTGTCCCAGAGCTGATGCCTGTCTGTTCTCAGCTGCCTCTAACAAAGAGACAGAACTTTGGCACAGAAGACTGGGGCACACAAATCTTAAGACAATAACAGAAATTTCAAAAAATGGGTTGGTGAGAGGCCTACCACAAAAATTATTTTCATGTTCTGAACATTGCATTTCCTGTTTAAAAGGAAAACAACATAAAAGTTCTTACAAGTCCATTGAAGAGTCCAAAACAACCCAGTGTTTGCAAATGCTACACATGGATTTGTTTGGCCCAGTTCAAGTCATGAGCCTTAAAAAGAAAAGATATTGTTTGGTTATAGTTGATGACTTTTCTAGGTTTACATGGACCTTCTTTTTGCACTCTAAAGATGAAACTGCAGGCATTTTGCAAGACTTTGTGACACAGGTTGAAAAGCAATTTGACCTTCCAGTGAAAAGCTTTAGGAGTGACAATGGCACAGAATTTAAAAATAAGGAGTTGGATGCCTTCTGTGTGAAGAAAGGGATTGTAAGGCAGTACAGCATCCCTAGAACACCAGAGCAAAATGGGGTTGTTGAAAGAAAGAACAAAACTTTGATTGAGGCTGCCAGAACCATGCTTGCAGATTCAGGTTTGCCACTAACTTTCTGGGCAGAGGCAGTAAACACTGCTTGCTATGTCCAGAACAGAGTTTTGATAAACCCCAGGCACAAAAAGACTGTCTATGAAATTCTGTTTAAAATCAAACCACTGATCTCATACTTCAAAGTGTTTGGCTGCCCATGCTTTATTTTGAATTTAAAAGATTCCATTTCAAAATTTGCAGCCAAAATTGATTGTGGTTATTTTCTGGGATACTCAACCACTGCCAAGGCCTACAAAGTGTTCAATGCACGGACCAAGGTAGTGGAGGAGACTTTGGATGTAAAGTTCAATGAACTTTCATCAATGAAAATCCCAGCAAATCCTGCTGATCTGTTTGATCTTGAAAAATTCATTTTTGAAAATACTGATGTCAAGACTAACAGTGCAGGTCCATCAGAGGATACATCACCAGACTATGGGTATGAAATCATCATCCCTCAAAGGTCTGCCACAAAGGGAAAAGCACCAGTTGTTCAAAACAGCTGCCAAAGCTCAACCACTGCTACCTCAACAGTTGTTGACCAAAGTAGCCCATCTACCACTGCTTCCACATCCTCAAACACTGCTGACAAAAGTCCTCAAACAGTGGATAAAACTCAGCAGTGGTCCACTCCATTACCACCCATTCCACCACCTTTTGAAGCCACTGCTGGGTCATCAAAGTCTCCAGCAGTGGTTAGCTCAGATGATACACATTTGCAGCCTTCACCAACAAATGCCATCATACCATACCAAGGACATTTAATCTTCTTCAAATCTCATCCACCTGATCAAATCATTGGCAACATCAATGAAGGGGTGCTCACAAGAAGCCAAACCCAAAACATTTGTCTTTTTGCTGGCTTTCTATCACTCCATCAGCCAGTCAAGTACCAAGAGGCAATAAAAGACAACAGCTGGGTAGAAGCCATGCAAGAGGAGCTCCAACAGTTTAAAAGACAACAAGTATGGGAGCTTGTACCACTGCCAAAAGAGGTTAGTCCCATTGGCACAAAGTGGGTCTTCAAGAACAAAACAGATGAAAGGGGCATTGTTGTCAAGAACAAAGCCAGGCTTGTGGTTCAAGGTTACAGACAGGAAGAGGGGATTGATTATGATGAAACATTCGCCCCTGTTGCAAGATTGGAAGCTATCAGACCGTTCCTGGCCTTTGCTGTCAACCACAACATGAAGGTGTTTCAGATGGATATCAAAAGTGCTTTCCTCTATGATACATTGCAAGAAGAGGTGTATGTATGTCAACCTCCAGGCTTTGAGGATCCATTTTATCCTGATCATGTCTACAGGCTAAACAAAGCCTTGTATGGCCTGAAACAAGCACCTAGAGCCTGGTATGAAACTCTTTCCAACTTTCTACTCTCAAATGGTTTCAAAAGAGGTACCATTGATAAAACACTGTTTCTTAAATGGAGAGGGAAAGATTTAATGATTGTCCAAATTTATGTGGATGACATTATTTTTGGAAGCACATGTACCAAAATGTGTGAAGAGTTTAGAGAACTCATGACAGCTGAGTTTGAAATGAGTGCAATGGGTGAGCTGCAATGCTTTCTTGGTCTCCAAGTACAACAATTGCAAAATGGAACTTTCATTCATCAAAGCAAATATGCTAAAGAACTTTTAACCAAATTTGATATGAATGATTGTAAACCATGCAGCACACCCATGGCCACAAATAAGCTGGTCATGTCTGATGAAAAGGATGAGCTGATTGACCAAACACTTTACAGAAGCATGATTGGGTCCTTATTGTACCTAACTGCATCTAGACCAGACATCATGTTTGCAACATGTGTCTGTGCAAGAAGTCAATCAGCTCCCAGAAAATCAAATCTCATTGCTGTAAAAAGGATTCTCAGATACATAAAAGGTGCTCCCACACTTGGTATCTGGTATCCAGCTAATGGGAATATCAAGCTTTCAGGTTTTTCAGACAGTGACTTTGCTGGATGTCACACCACAAGGAAGTCCACTTCAGGAGGATGCCAGTTTCTAGGTGATTGCTTAGTCTCTTGGCAAAGCAAAAAGCAAGCAGCAGTTTCAACATCCATTGCTGAGGCTGAATACATTGCTGCTGCAAGCTGTACAGCCCAACTCCTGTGGCTTCAAAATCAGTTACTGGATTTTGGTATCACTGCCTTAAAGACACCACTCAAGTTGGACAGCCAGGCAGCAGAAAATATCATAAAAAATCCAGTTTCCCACTCTACCACAAAGCACATCGACATCAGACATCACTTTGTGAGGGATTGCTATGAAAAAGGTTTGATTTCTCTGCATCATGTCCCAACTAAAGACCAGCTGGCAGATGTGCTCACAAAAGCACTTGATACAGCCACTTTTGAAAGCTTGGTCTCTAGGATTGGGATGCTAAACATGGAATAACAAGCAACATCTTGTTTTTTCTATGAATAAAAGCAACAAAATGTTTTCAGAAAATCAAAAATCCATCCTTAAAAATAGCTTAAAAATGAAAATTTCATTAAATTCCTTAAAAGTCTGCCATAACCACTGATTGTTCAAAAGTCTGCTCTACTTCAAAAAGTCTGCCCACTACTGAAAGGCAACCTCTGTTCTCTCATTTCTTGATAACCTCTGTTGTTTAAAAGCAGTGTCTTATCCACTGATATGCTATCCACTGATAGTGAAAATCATCCACTGCCCCCTTTTCACTGCTTTTATCAGTTGCTTTCACCTAAAGTACTGTCCTTCATTTTCACCAATGGTTGTCACGTGGGCAGTACATAGCAGTCAGACCTTTTGTAACGGCCGCCACGTCAGCATTCATTCTCTTTCCTATAAAATTCCCCACTCACCACCAAAACAGGGTTTTACTGTCGAATTGAATTCTTAAAAATTCTCTTCTCAAAGCAGTTTTTTCTTCTCATCTCTCACAAAATTCCTTCGATCGTTCGTTTCAAAAATGACAAAATCGAAGTCATCTGCAAAACCCACATCAAAATCATCGAAAATAGCCTCTCAAAAGGCAACCTCCACTGAAATTCCATTAAAAAAATCTCATAATCTCCTGGGTCTTCTCGCAAAACCAGGAACCACAGATGTTTTCGATTCCATTATTACCATCATGGCAAAGTCAAAGTATAAAACTTTGCTCACCGCCGATGCACCAATCTATTTGGCGACCCAAAGGGAGTTTTGGAAAAATGCAACACTTGAAAAACAAGGAGACATTGCAACCACTATTCACTCTTCTATAAAGGGTAAAACTGTCCAAATCACGCCACAATCCATCTCCGAAGTCTTTCAACTCGATGACCAGGCAGGTAAAACTTCCTTCACTAAAAACGAGTTGCACATTGACTTCATTGAAAGAGGGTATGAAGCCACCATGATGAAGAAACTGACCTTAGAAAAAGGTTATTTTCCTCCTGCACCCAGATTCCTATTTCATACCCTCCTACTGTGTGTTTCAAACAAAACCACTTCTTTTAATGAGATCCCTATAAAGATTCAAAATCTGGGATATGCAATTCTTCAAGAAGAAAATTATAACTATTCTCGGGAAATCTTTAAAGATTTGGTTAATAATGTTGAAACCAAATCATTCTTACTGTTTCCAAGGTTTTTAAGTTACTATTTTGAAAAGAAATTCAGTAAGGATGATTTAGCTTTAATAAACCAAGGTGAAATAACTGTACTAAACTGCCTAACATCTGAAACTTTTTCACGAATGTTAGCACCTTGCAAAACACAAGCAGGGGTACCTAAGCAGAATTTAGCAGCTACCACTGCTCCTCAGGTATCTGCTGCTGAGCCTACTGCTCTAGGTGATCAAAGCAGCAGACCAACTGTTTTGAAACCCACACCTACAAAACCCAAAAAGCTTTATAAAAAGAAAAATCAAAAACAGCCCAAACCAATCAAAACGGCAACTCTGGAGGATGAGATACCAGAGTTAATGCCTGTGACAACACAAATGTCACAAGAAACCACTGCTGCTTCTTCCTCACAGCAGTTGGTACAAATATCTCAACCCATAACCATAACTCCTCCTGCTTCTTCACAAAAAGAACAGGTTGTACACAAAGGGCCACCACATTATGATGCTCTGGATACACTCGTTTCCATCATCCACAGCTCAATGCCCGGAGCAAATCCACTTTCTACACCCACCATCACATCCTCAATTCCACCAAAAACACAACTGCTGTTGGATGCAATTGATCTGAACCAGGCATTACTCAGTCCTTCTCAATCACCTGTCAATGAGAATATACCTCAACAAATGACTGAGCCTGCTGTATCATTCTTTGCTAACCCACCAACAAAACCTGAGGAGGTTACACCCATTGAGTTACAAGTAACTCTTTGTGGTTATCCAAGTGAAGCAGCCACTACAACTGTTGAACCCACTGGTTTACAGTTGGACAGTGGTTACATCAATAAGACTTCCTTGGAGGCAATTCCTTTTATAGCACCTCTGCCAACCACCAGTGGATTTATTTATCCTACTGGCAACATCAAAAGGTTGTCAAGTGTTGAAGGAAGAAGACCCCAGTACCAAGAAAAAGGGGCATCCGTGGTTAATGTTTGGAGTAAACTCTCTACTTCCACCACTGATAAAACCACTGTTAGTGGGAAATCAGATGATCCCATTAAATTGGGTGATGATTTAAAGTACCAGAAATTGACGGCTCGTGTTGAAAAACTTGATACCTGTGTTGCAGAGCTCAAAGATATGCTCCAACAGTTGCTACAGGTACAAAAGGTACAATCCACTGTTGTTCCACCTCAAGCACCTGCTTTCCAACAGGCACCTGCTACAAATGAGCTCTGGAATCTTTTTCAACCTTTTCTCCATCATCAGGCACAAGTAGCAGATCAGCAACATGAAAAACATGTTCAAGAGCTGAGAAATGCTATGGAGTCTAGGTTCAAAGACACTCAGGCTGATCTAAAGGCTCTCAAAACTCAGATCCTGCACAACTCTGGCACTACTCCTCCACCAGTATTCTTCATTGATCAACTCCCCGAAGATAATGCCAAAAAGGGGAAGAAAATTCAGGAGTGGAGGAGGAAAGGAATAACAGATGGTCTCTACCTTGCACCAGAAAATTCAAATATGACCAAAAAGATTCCTTTGCCAGATGGGAGTAAGAAAATTGATGTGACCACAAATGCACTTGCAGAAGCACTTGCATGTGTGAAAAGGGATAGAGAGGCCAAAAAGAAAGCTAGGGTGGATTATCCGGATCAGGGTACTTCAGGGTCAAGAGATGATGAAAATCTTATTGATGAAAAGAAGCCTACTAGAAAAGTAAGGCTACCCAAATCCATTCCGGTCAGACGTTCAAAGTCTGCTAAAAAACCACCACCTAAAACAGCTGTTGTAACTCCTGGTGTATCAGCTGCTGTTGGTACTTCAGTAGTTTCATCATCTGCTCCCACTTCAACACACACCATCTCAACACACACTACATCCACTGCTTTATCACCAAAATCAAAATCACCTCCTGTCAAAAGGCAGAAGACAGCAGTTGTTATAACTTCTGCTGTAAAGACAACAGTGGTTGGAACACCAGTTGTTTCAACAACTGTTAGTCTATCACAAACCACTGCCACTACAACCACCTTTCCATCCAAAACATCATCAGTCCCTCCTCAAACAAAGAGGAGAAGGCTAATTCCTAAAGATGATGTCACTGCACCATCCCAAACATCTTCAAAACCTTTAGCTCTTGTCAAAATACCAAAACCAGTCCCACTCTCTTCTGTTCCAATGCACAAGCCCTTACCTCCTGCAAGTGTTCAATTTCCTCTTGAACTAGAAGCTGTTAGAGAAGAAATAAAATCTTTCTATACTGAGGATGACCCTGCCAAAAGGAGTTTGCCTTCAATCAAAGGATATCCCTGGCCCAAAAACATTGAAAAATATTTGAAGATAAAGGCCAAGCAAGCAGAGGATATCTCAAAAAGAAACTCACAAGGGAAATCTGACAAAGAAGTATCAAGATACTACCAATATCTGCTCACACAAGTCAGTTCCCTAGAATGTTTTGCAAAGAATGTCAGTCAACAAATTTCAGAAAGAGCAGCTGAAACTTTGAAAGACTACATTGAAAGCATTATGTTTCACAAAAGATTCAAAGGAGAGAGACACATGTACAAAGAGTGGACTGTTCCTGAACTTGAAGTTGAAGCTGCAAGAATTCAAGACATGATAAAAAGGAAAGTCACTCACACTCCTCCTGATTGGGCAAAGTTCAGAAAGAATGTACCTGATAAGCAAATGGAACTAAAGAGAATGAAAGAAGAACTGGTTGTTGCTGATTTTGGTACAAAAAGACAAATTGCTAGATGGAAAGAAGATGTGGTCAGGTTAACCTACAAAAGGTTGGAGGAATTAAGAAAGAAAGATCCAAAAATTCCTCAAAAACCTAACTATCCTGAAGCAGCGGTTTCAAAAAGACCATCAAAGCTGCAAAACAGGAGAGCCACTGCTCCAGCTGGTAATGCCATCTACAAAAGAAGGAAACAAAGCCAGTTAGGAGCTGAAACTGTTCAAGAAATTCTTACTGGAAAAGCTGTTGTAAAAGAAGGCTTGATAAGAACGTTAAAAGAAGAACTTGAACAGGAAAACTCTGCTACCACTTCTCAGCCAGTGATGAACAGGCCAGCCTCACCAAATACTTCTACAAATAAGCATCTCCCAAGAAACCCACCAGGCTCAAAAATACAAAAGTGGGCAACTGACAAACAGACCTGCGTATTGACTTTGCTCAGGTCTGGTGGAGAAGTGGAGAAAATATCAAGGGAACAAGCTCTTGGCCAGAGTCTTGAAGATTTGCAGGATCTCCTTGATCTTCCACTTAGCAGGGATGATGAAGATACAGATGCCCTTGACTTTGAATTACAATTTAAAGGTCAAATAAGGGAGCTGTTAATGAGGCAATAAAATATCCACAAATAATGAAGGGTTTTGGCATTATTTGTTCTAGGGGGAGATTGTTAGGATTGAACCCTATCAGAGGAACATATAATTAAAGCCAAAACTGGATCAGAGCAGTGGATTCTGAATAAGCAGATGCTGATATACAAATCTCTCCCCTTGAAAGTGATTACAACTACTGATGACCTCCTATCTGCTGATCTTGCTAAACTGCTGACCCATAACTGCTGCTCAACTAAAGATCTGATGGAAGACTAAAGTCCTGCTGATTCAATCTACTGCCTTGAGTCAAGCACTGCTGATCCGGACAAGTGCTGCTGGGTTCACAGCAGTAGAAGGTTGCAGCAGCTGCTCTAAAGTCTGTTCTGTAATAGAATGTATTAGCAGTAGTTAACACAAGCAATGTCTGTATAGATCAGAGGTTAGAGTTTGTTAGGAGGTTAGATGTCATTTTCATGGTGATGTCAGCAAAGATGCTCAGTAGTTTGCAAGTGCCTATAAATAGTTCAGTACTTTGTACTGTTCTATTAGCTCTTTGCATCATTCGTCTTCTTTGCACGAACAAACTATTGAGCTCTGGCTGAGGGGGGGTTTGCATTCTTACATCAATCATTGTAATCGTAATTGAAATAAATTCAATCTTTCGGTTCTCTGTGTAAAGATGTTTGATAAAAGTATTACTCTCGTTGATTGTATGCAAAGTTTGTGTTCATTATAATTTCCGCTGCACACTCATCCATCTTCATCTTATTTTCAAACATAAAATACAATAAAAAACAAACTCAAATCCAACAAACCTATACGCTGTGTATAGCTCTATACGCATCGTATTAAAACCTTAAGTGTGCAAAGTTTGAGTCTATATGAATCTTTCAAAAGCTCCATGCTTACTTTTCAAAGCTGCTCTTAGTAATTTACTTCGAGTCATTACCTTTTCTAAAATAAAATTTAGATGGGTTGAAATTTAGAAATTGTAATACATCTTGAAAAACATGAACAGAAAACAGGAAAAAGATTACAAAAGCTCATCGGAGATGTCGGTTGTCAACTCCGGTGTATTCCTTTCGACGATCCGAATTGGATCCTGTACAGTGTAGCAACTGTTAACTTGACCATAAAAAAACAATAACAAAATCCTCAAAAGAATCAACACATTTCAGTCTAAAAATTTGCAAATCACATTCTCAGGTACATGTTCACAGAAACATATGAATTCATATCAAAACAAAACAATATTTTCATGGTGAATAGTAGATATAACAATAGTAAAGGACATTTGCTATAGTTAATCTATTGTGTAGACAAACTTACTTGAATTACCATCTACGGTCTTCAATTTTAAATTTAAATCTTTAAATCCAATCTGCCACCACACTGCGTTAGATCTATGAACAAAAAAAGAGATCATATATTCAGATCGCTTACAGTTGATAAACAAATAACATGAAGAAAGAACTGGTACCCACTATTGTTGCACAATGTACAAACCATCAAGCTGAGAAATTATAGTTTATATCAATAGAAGTTATTTAACTATTTTAATATATTTTCCATTTGTATATTTTAAACACCATCAATTTCTTTACTTAGAAATTGTTTATTAAAACAAATGGCGTACGTAGCTTTCTTCGTATAGGATCATATGGGTATGAGACTTAAAAAACAGAATGTAATATTGTATATAGCAAGTCGCAACAAATGAGGTAGTTGAGAGATAAATACTTTTGACTTTAATAACAAAACTGATGAATAAAGCCAGTGGTTTTGAAAACCGTCAATATATAAGCTTAATTAACCAAGTTGCGATGAGTGGTTTTGAAAAACTTATGGTTTAATTGACACCTTAAGTGGTTTTGAAAACCGTCAATATAAGCTTAATTAACCAAGTTGCAATCACTGTGTTCCCGAGTTAAGTTAAAGAGAGAAAAGAAATGATTCTTTCATTTTCTTTTCTTTTCTTTTCTCTCCGGTTCTTTCCAAATTGGAGAGATTAATTTTAGACAAAAAATCACTTATTTTCTCTTCTTTTCTCTCCTTTAATGAAATACTGGAACACAACTAAAAATTATTTCTTTCCAAATCTTTTCTTTTCTCTCATTTAATGAAACTCAGGATCTTATGATGGTTTAATTGACACCTTAAAATAGAAAAATTAATACGATGAATATCTCATAAGCATCTTATAAAATCCATTACAGAAAAGGTTGATCTTGTTGTAAATGAGTTTGTTTAATTTTAAAAAGAAGTTTATCTCTTATCAAACTCTATTCTGAATGTCGAACTCAAATTGTAAGTAATTTTTTAAGTTTGAGTTCGGCTAGAACTTGAATCATTTATTATTTACTAATTTTTTTTATCATACAAGCAGATAATTCTTTCATTTCATATTCTACGTATTTAATTATATAATAGATATATGCTATAAGAAAAGTAATAATATTACATAAGAATATGTTCGTTTAGATAGGTAAGACTCACATTTGTTTATTATAAACTCAAATTCGATTTAATTTAAACTTTTAACAAACTAGCTTCAAATAGTTCATGAATGTCTCAGTTGTTTACTCTTAGTTCTTAACCCACATATTATACACCAGGTTGCAAATGAACCGAACAAACACGAACTCGGTCTTATTCGTTCGTATTCATTCATTAAGGAATAAAGATATTCACGAACTGTTCATGAACACTTGATGAACGTGATTTTCAATTCGTGTCCATTCATTAATTATAGTTAACAAAATTCATGAGCACAATCAAGCGTTCATGAACATAAACAAACCAAAACAAACATATATTAAAATGTATGTAATATACAATACACTAATACTTATTAATTAATTAATAAAATATAAAAATTAAAAACCCTACTAAACTACCAAACACAAACGAACAAAATCAAAGATAAACAAACATCAACGAACACGCTATCAGACTCTCATGAACATAAGCTAAAGAACGCGGCCTCTGTTCATGTTCGTTCATTTATTAAATTTATTAAATGAAGGAAGACGAACGAACTTCTCACTAAACAATTCATGAACTGTTCGTTGAACATTCAGTTCGTTTACAAACCTAAATATACATACTTAGATTTGAGTTTATTGACCATAAATTTGTTATTGGAAGTTCTGTGATAAGTGGTTGAAATGTGCCATTTTCTTGGTACTAAAAGTTCTGCCTCCAAGAGTCTTTTCTTAAAAGTACCGGGTGGGCTGGTTTGGTAGGTAGGAGGCACTAGAGACCGTAGTGAAGAAGTAACCACACTCTCTGACGGAGTTTATGTTTTAGTTAGACTCTTAGGGACCTCAACTTCATGAGTAGTCTTTGTTTTGGTTCTTTTTGAGGGGTGGTTGTGGATTTAAAATTAGAGGTTTTAGAAGCCTTTCGTGCTGAAGATTTCTTTCTCTTTTTGGTGATTTTTGTTATGGGTTCCTCAAGGATGGGTTGTTCCCTTTGGTCTGGAGGAGCAGTGGGCTCAGGTAGTTGTTGTGCCTCATCTGTTGGTCGTGCAGGGTTATTGCCTTGCACAGGCTCAGCTTTTTTCATCAATTAATTTTGGCTCAGTTTTGATCTTTCCCATCTTTGTAAATGTTTGAGCCAAAATGATTTGATGGGAAGGATCACACCCCTCTTATAGATCTCATCAAACAATTCATGTTCCATAATTGCCATAATAAGTCTAGGGTACATTAAGAATTTTGAAGTTAAGTTTACTTTTGAAACCAGTTCTTCAAAAATTTGATTTTAAACTTTGACTCAGTCAAAATAGAATATGCAATGTATTGCGTTGATTATGGAACTTCATTCCAAGAGCCAGATTTACCTGAAAAGCATTGCATGAGAGTATGGAAGTTCTGCCTCCAAGAGTCTTTTCTCAAGAGTCAGATTTACCCAGACCCAGATGTACAAAATTACATTTATTATATATCAGATTCTGCACAAAACCTTATTATTAATTAATGGAGAATATTTCATAGAATAGTAATCAAGTTTTATAAGTGTTCTAATCAGGTCACTAATAAAAAAATTTGTTTCAATTAAGTCACTGAAGTTTATTTTATGTTCTAATCTTATATAATTTACCTGAATAGCAGGTAAACTATCCTATGTGACATTTATATATTTATTTAACTTTTATAAACATGCTAAAATAATTAATTAACAAAATAGATCAAATAATCAATTCAAAACATCACTGATCATCGATTGATGTTCCATATTCAAATAAAAAAAACCCTACATCATAAACCCTACCATTCATCCACATTGATGGAGCGATTATTCTCAAAGTAGGTTTCTTACCATTAAAACCAGACAAAAGAATGTAAACTAATGTCCTTATGAAAATACCGTAGATTTTATTTTTCCTTTAGCAAAAAAAAGTATTAATATATCATTTGCTGTCATCAATTTAGAACTTTGATTATGCTTCACCGGCATCTACGACGGAAAGTTGCAGGGAAGAAGTTTTCATATGAGATTTTTGTTGTATAATTATTTAATATATAATTAATTTTTAATCCACATTAGCGTATATTAATATTATTAATTATTAATTATTAATAAATAAATAAATAAGTAAATAATAATACACCTAAAAAGTTTTTTTTGTAGTTTTTAAATTTTTGTTGTAATTACAAGGCATGTCAACATATTAAAAAAAAAAGGAAAACATAAATAAATGTCATTTAGGATGAATGACCTTCTATTTAGGTAAAATATCTAGGATTGAAACATCAAAGTGAACTTTAGTGACCTAATTGGAACAAAAATAATTATGAGTGACTTAATTGAAACACTCATTAAAATTGGTTACTATTTAACAAAGTTATCCCTTAATTAATGTATACATTTATCAACCTTAATTTGACACTATTGATGTGACAACTCTCACTAAAATCCATAATTAGGATAATAATTATCTATTAAGGAAACCCTAATTGAGACACCCAAGTAATTCTGCATTAACCCTAAAATTTTCAGAACAATCGGAATCAGGATCAGGGCCCCTAAAACTCAAGGGGGGTAAACCCTAGTTAGACGTTTATCTAAATAAAACGTTGCTACAATCTGATTGGTCCAATTTGTTGATTCAGCCAAGCTAGTCCCGAGCCTAGGCAGCCTATAATTAGACTGCTTAGCTTACGGACCGTAAGGAAAATGGCATACGGTCTGTAAGCGAGTCCCAAAAATCACTATAAATAGCCGACCTTGGGACTTGAAATAGGAACTGAAAACGACGTCCCAATTCTGTCTGTACGTCAAATTAATATAGAATCAGTACAATTAAACACACACGATCACGAAGTGCTGCCTCAATCAGGGTAATAACTCGATCGCTATTACGATTCAACGTCCGATCGATTATAACTATCCAACGATTGTCCGAGTGCTGCTCAAATTGAGCTTGTACTTTGATTATTCGTCGTGATTTCGACTCGAATATTTGAGTGCTGTTCGAATTCGGACTATGCTCTGTTATTCGTTGTGAATCCGATTGAATTATTAAGTATTGCACTTGTAAATCGTTGTGAGGGTTTAATCTCGTGAATTGATGTAACTGCTGTATTAGTTACTAACCCGTTTGTGTGTGCATTATTGTTAAATTAGGTTAATCAAGGCTAATCAGTAGGCTTATATCTTGCTCGTTAAATCTGCAATGTGAGTCATTCTCTTTTTATCAACTGTTTTACAAAACTCCAAATTATTTTCAAAGTTATAATTACAGTGATTAAGTTTATGTAATCACCAAGTTACAGCCGGTATGTGGGGTTTTGTATACATTACTTGATAATCGTCACCATTGGGGCAGCCATTGGGTGATATGACCATAATCACAGACACCATTGGACAGGTGGGCCAATGGGTCGAGTGGTAAAGTACTGTGGGTAGTTGGTTTGATATCAGAAACATTGTAATCTCTCTTAATACTGTAGATTATAACGAACATAAAGTTTTCAGTAAAACGAATGATTCACTCAGTATTTCCCCGCTGACAAAACCTTTTCAAACATGTTTCAGGTGATCTATTGTGAACCAAGAAAAGTGCCGTGAAGCACTACAAGCTCTGAGAAGTGGCTCAATGTGAATAAATAAAGAAACATGTTTTTAGAAATAAAGATTTCCCGGTGAAATCACTTGATTGTAAATTATGGGATTGTATCCCTAAAACCTTATTAAACGGGCTTTTTCAATATTAAACAAGATCCTGTATTAAAAGACTTCCGCTGTCGCCTAAATTAAATATCGCAGGTTTCCTGCCCCGCGGCTCTTAAACCGGGTCAAACCGGGCCGAGGGCCGTGACAGGAAAAAGGTGGTATCAGAGCCACTAATCGAGCCACTGATTTAAGCCTATTACTAAATTAAGTATTTGACAAAATACTATTTAGTTGTCATTTTGTGATTTTGTGTTTTATTAACTGATTATTTGTTAGATACAGTATGGGTAAACAAAAGCTTTCTGCTATCTACCACAAATTAGATACTGCACCCCAGGAAAAAGGAACCTCTTCCTCCAAAAACCCAGCAAACCTAGAAGAAGGGATTTTTGTCCGAAAGGCACAATATGAAAATCCTCTTACCCCAGAGAAAAGAAATTCAATTATTAAGAAAAGTCGGAAAACCCAAGCCAAGAAAGTGAGGTTTAATCCAGAAATCCAGGAAATAGATAATAGTCCACCTTGGGAAGATAAACTAGACGAAAAATGGGCAAACCTTTATATGCTAGCTACCGTAGCCGAAAATGCAAACCTTTAAATTTTCAATAAGTCGGGTCTAGTAAAAAAATCACTATCCAGTAAATAAATAAATCCTAGTGTGTTTCTTTCCTGTTATCCTCTGTACAAAGTAGTATGCAATAAAACTTCAGTGTTTGTTTGTTAAACTTTGTTCCAAAGTTTTAACATTGCATTTTTGCATTTTGCATATACGCTACACAGCATGAATGAGATATCAGAAGCATTTCAGAATCTCAACTTATATCCAGTACCAATTGAAGTCTCCCATGACTTTACTGGGTATATTGCTGACATAGAGGAACCCATGGAATTCCAAGCTCCACCACTGGAAAAAGCAAAACCTAAAAAGAGAAGAAGATATGTAGGGTGGAGGAAAGTGCGTAGGAGGAAACCAACAAATAGGAAACTTCCTAAAATAGAAAATCCTGTGAGCAAGGGGAAAGAAATAGAGACGGGAGAGAGTTAACAGCCAGAAATAGACATTAAGAAAAAGGGAATCGAGATCGGAGAAAGCTCGAAACAAACTGAGGAAATCACGTTTCAAGACGAAATAGACCGTCCACTGGCAAACTGTGATGTCATAAGCCCTATCCACAATAATCTGTACCCTTACCCGGCCACAGCCCAATTTCCCTTTAACCTAGAACCAGCTATTCCGGACCCTTTAATCCACACTCGACCTCTAGGTGAAATGGAAGAATGGTGGACAAATGACTGGCAATTCCAAAGCATAGTTAATAGTCCCTACACCTTCCTTCCACAGTTTGATCCAGAACCTGTCCCTAATCCTCCAATGAGTAACGAAAACCTGGCCGAACTTCGTCAGTTTGGTGAAGAACTGATAGGTACGGGGAATAGGATTCGGGAGATGGGGGAACAACTATCCTGGAAGTACGACGAAAAGGAGCGTCGTTACTAAAACTGCCAGTTAACGAACAAAATAGTGAATCAGAAAGTATGTTTGTATAATAACAGTAATAGTAAAAAAAAAATAGAACTTTGTAAAATGGGAAATAAAACCTTGTAAGATACGGTGTGTACGGATGCTTATAGAATCTATAAAACAAAATAGAAGTCGAGAAATCGACAATTTTGGTTATAGAAATGTTGTGATAAGATTATGTGATTATGTGCAATTGTTTTGTTAAATTATTTGACACTAATAAATTTATATCTATAATAATTATCAGATGGAAAATGCTAGTAATGAACCAGTTAACGAAGAGAATCAATCTGAGCAAAACCAGGAAAACTAGTATATGACTAGACAAGATATTGAAAATATCATTACTCAAGGGATAGCTAATGCTATACCTGAAATCATGGCTGCTGCTCAGAAACCTGTTGAACCACAACCAATCATTCCTAGTAAACGTACTCAGGAAGACAATTTTAGTCATAGTGTAAACGGAGGCGGCAATCATGATAATCATGATAAACATCCGCAACAAGCTCCACTTCCTAAGAAAATGAAAGTTGCAATGCCTGGTTGCACTTACAAGGAATTTCTTGCTTGCAAACCCGTAGAATTTGCAGGTAACGAAGGAGCAACTGCAGTACTGCGTTGGTTAGAGAAAACCGAAGCAGTAATTGCAATAAGTAAGTGTGCCGAAGAAGATCAGGTCATGTATGCCTCAAACCTGTTCAAAAAAGGGGCGCTAGAATGGTGGAATACGGTATTACAAGCCAAAGGAAGAAGAATAGCCTATGCGCTGAACTGGGAAGAATTTAAGAATCTTGTGGAAAGAAAATTCTGTCCCGAATATGAAAAGGAACAAATGGCAAATAAGTTCCTAAGTCATCGTATGACGGGAGTAGATTGTCGCGGTTATACTTCGACATTCTTTGAATACGCTAGAGTGGTACCAACACTGGCTTCGCCAGAACCGGTACTCATTTCTCGTTATATTTGGGGATTAATTAGTGAAATCCGTAACATCGTTAAAGCTGCGAGACCTCGTACTATTGACGATGCTGTGGAACTAGCTAATACTCTAACTGATGAACTAATACGCACTAGAGAAGAAGATCGAAAGAAGGACTTGGTTCAGAAAATCACCCAAGGAGTTCGTATGAGTAATAATACCAGTTTCAAAAGAAAAGGAACAAGGCAATCTTCGACCCCGCCATTTTGCAGGAATTGCAGAAGGAAGCATTTTGGAAAATGCAATGCAATTTGTAATTTCTGCAAATCGGTGGGCCATAGTGAAGAAAACTGTAAAAAGAAAACCATAGTTTGTTATAACTGTGGAGAAACAGGACATTACAAGACAGAATGTCCTAAACTGGTTAAAACCGCAGACAACAAAGGAAAGCCAACCGAAGGAGCCACTAAGAAGAATGCACGAGCATTTCAACTGACCACTCAAGAAGCTGAACTTATCCCAGACGTGATAGCCGGTACGTTCTTAGTTCACGACGTGTATGCGAAAGTATTATTTGACTCTGGTGCAAACCAAAGTTTTATTAATACTTCATTTTGCCAAGCTCTTAAGCTACCCTTAACTACCCTTAGGCAAATTTTTACGGTTGAAACCGCAGAAGGGAATTATGTTAACATAGATCAAGTTTTGCAAGAAGGAAAGATAGAACTATTAGGCCATAAGTTTTCTGCAAACCTGTTACCTATGAAATTAGCCGGATTCGATGTAGTATTAGGAATGGATTGGTTAGTAGCCAACCATGCTCGAATCCTATGTGATAAGAATTCCGTAGAAATTCGAACCCCCACAGGAGAGGTGATTTTGATTACAGGAGATAGACCTCGAAAGCCACTGAAATTCATCTCAGTAATGAAATTGGCTAGTTATTCGAGAAAACAAGAAATGGTGTATATGATTTCCGTAATCATTAACACTAGAGATAAGGAACTTCAAGACATCCCCGTAGTCTTAGAATACCCAGATGTTTTTCCAGAAGAATTACCTGGATTACCACCCGATAGAGAAGTAGAGTTCAGAATTCATTTAATTCCGGGTACTACACCAATAGCCAAGGCACCTTATCGATTAGCACCCACCGAAATGCTAGAGTTGAAAAAGCAATTAGATGAATTACTAAGCAAATGTTTCATACAACCTAGTTCATCCCCTTGGGGAGCACCAGTGTTGTTTGTGAAAAAGAAAGATGGATCAATGAGAATGTGTATCGATTATAGAGAATTGAATAAGGTTACCATTAAGAACCGATACCCATTACCTAGGATTGACGATCTTTTTGATCAACTCCAAGGCGCTAGATATTTTTCTAAGATAGATCTAAGATCCGGATATCACCAACTAAAAGTACAAGAAGAAGACATACCTAAAACTGCTTTCAGAACTAGGTATGGTCATTATGAGTTTACAGTCATGCCATTTGGATTAACGAATGCACCCGCAGCGTTCATGGACATGATGAATAGGATCTGTAAACCATACTTGGATAAATTTGTGATCGTTTTCATTGACGATATACTTACTTACTCCAAAAGTCAAAAGGAACATTGTGAGCATTTACATGCACTCTTAACTTTGTTAAGAAAAGAAAAGCTTTATGCTAAATTCTCAAAATGTGAATTTTGGCTGCAAGAAGTGCAATTCTTAGGTCATGTGGTAAATCACGAAGGAATTCAGGTAGATCCTGCTAAAATAGAAGCAATCACGAAATGGAAAGTTCCGCAAACAGCTATGGAAATTAGAAGTTTTCTAGGCTTAGCTGGATACTACAGAAGATTTATTAAGGATTTCTCTAAGATAGCTGTACCCTTGACTAAGTTAACCTGTAAAGCTGTTAAGTTTGAATGGGGATCTAGACAAGAAGAAGCTTTTAAGATTTTAAAACACCGATTGACGAATGCTCCAATTTTAGCCTTACCTGAAGGAACCGAAGATTTTGAAGTATATTGTGATGCTTCAAAATTCGGATTTGGATGTGTGTTAATGCAACACAAAAAGGTAATTGCGTATGCCTCTAGACAATTGAAAAAGCACGCAGAGAATTCTACGACTCATGATTTAGAATTAGGAGCCATAATTTTTGCCCTTAAGATCTGGAGACATTATCTGTATGGAAGCAAGTTACAGTCTATACGGATCATAAAAGTTTAAGGTACATATTTGGGCAAAAAGAGTTAAACATGAGGCAAAGAAGGTGGATGGAAATCCTGAGCGATTACGACTGTGATATTCAATATCACGAAGGAAAAACGAATGTAGTCGCAGATGCCTTAAGTCGTAAGGATCATGAAAAGCAAAAACGAGTCCGTGCTCTTAGATTAAATCTACAAGTAGACTTAATAGAACAAATTAAGAAAATTCAAGAAACAGCAATCAAGGACGATGCTGAAGGAATGAAAGGTTATATAAAAGAATTAGAACAAGGAAATGATGGAATTTGGAGATTCCACAAGAAACGAATTTGGGTACCTAACAGGGAAAATTAAGAAATAAGATTTTAGAAGAAGCCCATAAATCTAGGTATACTATGCACCCAGGAAACAATAAGATGTACCAAGATTTAAGAAATAATTTCTGGTGGATAGGAATGAAAAAGGATATAGCCGAATACGTATCTAAGTGTCTAACCTGTTCACAAGTAAAAGCTGAACACCAGAAACCTTCAGGACTACTACAACAGCTAGAAATGCCTGTATGGAAATGGGAACACATAACAATGGATTTTGTTATTAAGTTACCCAAAACTAGAAAAGGTAATGATGCGATTTGGATAATTGTGGACCGATTAACCAAATCAGCTCATTTTCTACCAATGAAGGAAACCTTTAGCATGGAAAGGTTGGCCAAGTTGTACGTAGACGAAGTGGTATCCTTACATGGAGTTCCACTCTCCATTGTATCGGATAGAGATAGTCGTTTCACTTCCCATTTCTGGATAAGTTTTCAGAAAGCAATGGGAACCCGACTAAATCTAAGTACTGCATATCATCCACAAACAGACGGACAGAGTGAAAGGACAATACAAACTCTAGAAGACATGCTCCGAGCATGTGTAATAGATTTTGGTGGAAATTGGGATAACCACTTACCTTTAATTGAATTCTCCTATAACAATAGTTATCATTCAAGCATTGAAACTGCCCCATTCGAGGCACTGTACGGACGCAAGTGCAGAACTCCAGTTTGTTGGGCAGAAATAGGGGAAAATCAATTGTCAGGTCCTGAGATTGTACAAGAAACTACTGACAAGATAACTCAGATCAAGGAAAGACTGAAAACGGCTCGAGATCGTCAGAAAAGCTATGCAGACAATCGCCGTAGACCATTAGAATTCCAAGTTGGAGACAAGGTACTTTTAAAAGTTTCTCCTTGGAAAGGCGTAGTACGATTCGGTAAGAAAGGAAAACTGAGTCCAAGATACGTAGGACCATTCCCAGTGATCCAACGAATAGGACCAGTTGCTTATCGTCTACAACTACTAGAAGAACTAGCTGGAGTACATGATGTGTTTCATGTATCCAATCTCAAGAAATGTTTAGCAGACGAATCCCTGGTTGTACCTCTTCGCGATGTAGAGGTAAACGAAAAGCTGAAGTTTGTAGAAAAACCACTACAGATTGAAGATAGAAAAGTTAAATTTCTCAAGCACAAACGACTAGTGCTGGTCAAGGTCAAATGGAATTCAAAGAGAGGACCAGAATACACTTGGGAGCTGGAATCAGAAATGAAGCGAAAATATCCTCATTTATTCCAGTAAATCTCGAGGACGAGATTTTTCTTAAGGTGGGGAGGATGTGACAACTCTCACTAAAATCCATAATTAGGATAATAATTATCTATTAAGGAAACCCTAATTGAGACACCCAAGTAATTCTGCATTAACCCTAAAATTTTCAGAACAATCGGAATCAGGATCAGGGCCCCTAAAACTCAAGGGGGGTAAACCCTAGTTAGACGTTTATCTAAATAAAACGTTGCTACAATCTGATTGGTCCAATTTGTTGATTCAGCCAAGCTAGTCCCGAGCCTAGGCAGCCTATTATTAGACTGCTTAGCTTACGAACCGTAAGGAAAATGGCATACGGTCCGTAAGCGAGTCCCAAAAATCACTATAAATAGCCGACCTTGGGACTTGAAATAGGAACTGAAAACGAGGTCCCAATTATGTCTGTACGTCAAATTAATATAGAATCAGTACAATTAAACACACACGATCACGAAGTGCTGCCGCAATCAGGGTAATAACTCGATCGCTATTACGATTCAACGTCCGATCGATTATAACTATCCAACGATTGTCCGAGTGCTGCTCAAATTGAGCTTGTACTTTGATTATTCGTCATGATTTCGACTCGAATATTTGAGTGTTGTTCGAATTCGGACTATGCTTTGTTATTCATTGTGAATCCGATTGAATTATTAAGTATTGCACTTGTAAATCGTTGTGAGGGTTTAATCTCGTGAATTAATGTAACTGCTGTATTAGTTACTAACCCGTTTGTGTGTGCATTATTGTTAAATTAGGTTAATCAAGGCTAATCAGTAGGCTTATATCTTGCTCGTTAAATCTGCAATGTGAGTCATTCTCTTTTTATCAACTGTTTTACAAAACTCCAAATTATTTTCAAAGTTATAATTAAAGTGATTAAGTTTATGTAATCACCAAGTTACAGCCGGTATGTGGGGTTTTGTATACATTACTTGATAATCGTCACCATTGGGGCAGCCATTGGGTGATATGACCATAATCACAGACACCATTGGACAGGTGGGCCAATGGGTCGAGTGGTAAAGTACTGTGGGTAGTTGGTTTGATATCAGAAACATTGTAATCTCTCTTAATACTGTAGATTATAACAAACATAAAGTTTTCAGTAAAACGAATGATTCACTCAGTATTTCCCCGCTGACAAAACCTTTTCAAACATGTTTCAGGTGATCTGTTGTGAACCAAGAAAAGTGCCGTGAAGCACTACAAGCTCTGAGAAGTGGCTCAATGTGAATAAATAAAGAAACATGTTTTTAGAAATAAAGATTTCCCGGTGAAATCACTTGATTGTAAATTATGGGATTGTATCCCTAAAACCTTATTAAACGGGCATTTTCAATATTAAACAAGATCCTGTGTTAAAAGACTTCCGCTGTCGCCTAAATTAAATACCGCAGGTTTCCTGCCCCGCGGCTCTTAAACCGGGTCAAACCGGGCCGAGGGCCGTGACAATTGATAACGTACTTTTTAATTTTTATTGATCAGAAAAGTTTTATGTTTTAAAGTCTGGGTATAATTTTTTTATTGACACCATGAATCGTATAATTTTCATTTATTATAAATTATCACATTTTTAGAGTTAAGTGTTATTTTCGTCTCTGTGGTTTGGTGGAAAATGACACTTCAGTCCAAAAAAAAATTGCGTAAGTTCCGTCCTCAACATTTTTGAAACGTGCCACTTCAGTCCAAAAGGATAACGCTTGTTAAAAAAATCTTTTAAAACTAAGGGCATTCTTATTTTAAACTAATAAAGACTGATTATGTAAATTTGTTAATATAAAGGACCATTTAAGTAAATACTCTCTTCTATCTCAACATTCTCCACCACCAACCACCTGCACCACTGGTCCCTACCACCGCCACCACAGCCACTGCCACCACCATCCACAGCTACCACCTCTACTACAGCTCCGGTCACCACCATTCACCTCCACCATAGAATCCCCACCGTTCACCACCGGTCACCACCGTTCACACCGTGCCACCCTCAATCTCCACCATTGCAACCAACAGCTCCGCAAACCACCACCATCGTCGTCATCACCACCAGATCCGGCCACCATTGTCATCACCGTGCCACCCATCATTTCATCTCTACCTTAAAATGAATGTCATTAAGATTTCACTTAAATATTTAATTGAAGTTTTACTAAAGCTTAAATTTATGCAGATATGAATGTTTATTTCAGTGCACGCAACATCCGATCAAACCTGTCTCGCCTCCGGTCAATACAATCGCTAACACCCGCTGATTCTTGACGTGGACCAAAATTGTAAGTGCACTACTGCTTTAGATAATTAGTGTTTATATTGTCTATTTGAAGTTTAATGTGGATGCGATTGTATTTTGGTTCCATTGTTTGTTCTCTAACAATTCAGTTTCGTGAATTAGGACAATTAGTCTTGCAATAGAAAAGACTCTTCAAATGCTCTAATACACAATTAAATTCAATCAAAATTTATCTTATTTTTTATATTTTGGGAAGTTTGAGCAGCATTGAGCAAAGTGGCCGGAGCTGTGGTGGAGGTGGTAGTTGTGGTTGGTGGTGGCAGTGGCAGTGGCAGTGGCTGTGGTGGCGGTAGTGGGGACTGGTGGTGCAAGTGGTTGGTGATGGGGAGTGTAGGAGAGATAGTATTTACTTAAATGGTCCTTTATATTAACAGATTTACATAATCAGTCCTTATTAGTTAAAAATAAGAATGCCCTTCGTTTTAACAGAGTTTTTTAACGGGTGTTATCTTTTTGGACTGAAGTGGCACATTTCAAAAATGTTGAGGACGGAACTCGCGCAAATTTTTTTTATGGAATGAAGTGGCATTTTCCACCAAACCATAATGACGAAAATTAGTTAACTTTTTTTTAGTTTGAAGTTTGATCACAAAATCTTTAATTCTAAAATTTTTTGAGTAATTACTATATAGCCCCTTTAGCTTTGATCATAAAATTATATTTTTAAAAATTTTTCTATAACTAATATATTGCGCCCTCCTCAATTTTAATTTAGTTCATCAACTATCCCACTCAAATTTTTTTGTCAAAATGGTTACGACGTGCTTATTTTTATCCACGTTTTGATATTTGTTCTATATCACGACTCTATTGTTTACTTTTTATGGGTTTTCTTCTTATGGTTGCTATACCGAGTGTTGATACGTGGGCGAAACCCGGTGTTTAATCGTATTTATGTTTATGTTTTTACATGACTTTCGATTCCGAATGGCCAACTTTTGATTAGAATTGTGTTTTGCAGGTCTAACGGAGTTTAAGGAGCTATTTGGGAGCTTTACAGAGCATCAAAGAGCGAACGGGATCAACCGGGAATGTGAATGAAAAAAACAAAAACCAAGAGTTGGACATAGCGTCGCCGACGCCTATATGGGCCGTCGGCGACTCCCCTTGGTTATTCGCGTCGGCTAGAAACTCGCGTAGACAGCTAAATAAGGCGTCAGCAAAAAAACATGAATTCCGAGGGGCGTCGGCGACGCCCTCCATAATGTGCTATCGCTGAATTTCGTTTGTTGAGTGTTTTGAACAAGTTATAACCCACTCTTTGGGGTTTTCAAGGGGGTTACGAGTTCTAGAGTTTGAATACACATCTTGGAGCCAAGAACCATCATCCTTACCATCCCCAATCCATACCATTCCATCCGATCATCTGGTCCACAACCTTTAATCCTAACCCTAATCTACCACAATCATCATCATCATCATCATCCAATCTATCATTCATCCACCTCCACAATCCACTACAAATCCTAACCATCATCATCATCACCATCAAGGGTTCAAGATAACCATGTTCAAGCTCTCATCAATGGTTGACCGTGCTTCGTTCGTCACGAGCGGCTAATCCTCCCGGGTTTCACCCTGGTGTTGACTTTTGTAAGGTTTTAAGGTTTGCTTTATGTTTATTAGTTGGTTTGTGACAAGTTGAGTTGTATTTAAATTGCTTGATAATTGTCGAATGACAAGTTGGTTTGAACTAGATTTGTGAATTGTCGAATGATGATAAAATTTGACTTTGCAAAATAAGTTTGTGTATTTATGGCTTATATTTCAAAAGGATTTACTTCTCTGACATAACGAATTGCATTGTGCTTTGTTATATGCATTGTTAGCAATTCGCACCTAAGCCTCGTGATATCAAAACTGTTAATGACAAATTCAACTAAATCAATCTAAAAATGTGTAGCAACCCTAGGCTTTGCATTTGTTGAACTGGGTGTGAGCCTAATTTTCTAATTATTGTTACAATCAAGTTTTCGTGCAACTGGAAGTGTTCAAGTTTTCTTAGTCAAGTAATTTAGTAATAAACTTGCCGATTCAACCGACATCTCTTTTCAAGCAAACAAACAAATTAACCATTTTCGTAGCAAGCTTCACAAAAAGTGTAACAACATTAATAATCAATCATGTCCATATGCAAACTACAAACTCTTCGTGGTTCGACCCCTTACTACCACTAACACATTGTTAAGCGTAATTTGGGCATTATAAATGTTATCTTTGACCGGGGCGCGACACTCCGATCAAATTTTGGCGTCATTGCCGGGGAGTTGGTGCGCTTTGTGTTAGGACATTGTTTGATTGGTGTGATTATCTATTTAAGGTGTTTGTTTCTTTTTGCTACTTTCTCTATTTCCTTGTTACGCGGGCGTGTTACTTGTGCAGGTTACCGGTAGTGCATGCATACGAGGAACTCCGATAGGACCTCCCCGTTAGTTTTCAAGCTGGAGGTTGAGCGTTTAGTGCGAAGAAACCTAGCCAACCGGTTAGAGGCAATGCTTGTCTCTAATCAACCCAACACCAACTCAACACCTACACCATCTTTTGGGTCCATTCAAATGGATCCCCAAAACTCCAACCAACCCAACAACCAAAACCAACACCAATTTCAATACCAAGATTACCCTCGCCCGAACCAAAATGTTCAAAACAATCGACCGGGGAGTGGTAACAACTCAAGACCACCAACACCACCATTCCAAAACCCGTACCCCAAACCCAAACAACAATCAACGCACACCCACACCTCCACCTCAAAACCAAAACCGCCAAAACCTGTTGCCACCCAATCTCAACAACCAAAATGTTAACCTCAACCTTGGGGTTAACCTAAATCATGGCATTCCCACGAACGAAGCTCGGTTTCTCAATCTCGACGATTTGAGAAACAATATTCCCGACGATGAACCATATAGCGTTCACGGTTATCAATCACCGGAACATGTGAGTGTTCATTCGGAATACTCGGACGATGGAGGGAATTACAACGAGAGGGATCGAACCACAAAGAGTTTGTGGTTTGCGATGGACGTGATTGATTTTAAAGATAATATTTATAGTTCCCAAATTACCTTTAACAATGTGTTAGTGGTAGTAAGGGGTCGAACCACGAAGAGTTTGTTGTTTACGATAGACGTGATTGATTTTAAAGGTTGTCACAATTATGAAGCTTGCTAAATTGATTTAATTGTTTGTTTGTTGAAAAAGGAGTGTCGGAATATACTGACAAATTTGATGTTAAGTTACTTAACTACTAAAACTTGAAAACTTACGATTACACGAAAACTTGATTAATGGTTTTGAATAATAACTTAGATCAAGGTTCACACCCGGTTCGAGAATTGAAGACCTAGGGTTTCTACACGGTTTAGATATAATTCAGTTGAATATATGATTAATGGATTTGGTGTCGCGTGGCTTAGAACTATCAACGTTGTAGACGACGGACCGCAATGCACTTCATTACCAAAACATGTAAATCCTACCAATTGATAAGGCATAAGTGCACAACTTCATTTCGCAAAGTCAAATTTTATCATCATTCGACAATTCACAAATTCAATTAAAAAACACGACAATTATCAAAAGCTTCAAAATCAAAATACAATTTGTCACAAATAAAATCTCAAAACAATGTTTAACCCTAGTATCTTACAAAACCTACACCGGGGTGAAACTCGAGAGGATTAGCCGCTCATGGATGATAGAACTCTATCACCAGATGATGACTGAAGCTTGATCACGAACATCTTGAAGCCTTGAAGGTGATGATGGTTAGGGTTTGTGGTGGATGATGGAATTGGATGGATGATGGTGAGGTGAGGATGATACTGATTAGGTTTAGGATTGTGATGATGGATGATCAATTCCGATGATGGTAGATGATTCGGATGGATTGGAATTGAGGGTAGGGGTGTTCTTGGCTCCATGAGAGGTCTCAAACTCAAAAAATTGCGTAACTCCTTGCAAATGCCTAAAAACTAGTGATATAACCCGTCCCCAAACATAAAAAATTCAAGTTTCAGCGCTTTGCATCAGTGGAGGGCGTCAGCGGCGGCCTGTGGTTATTCAAATGGTCCCAACGCACTAAACAGCTGTCTACGAGCATTTTCTCCCGACGAAGCTTCCTGGAGGGTGTCGCCGACGGGCTACTAGGGCGTCAGCGACTATCTCTCTAAAACCTATTTTTCTGATTTTTTTTTTGTTTCGTGTTCCATGTTGATCCCGTTCGCTCCCCGATGCTCTGTAAAGCTCCGAATAGCTCCTTAAACTCTATTAGACCTGCAAAACACATTCGAAATCAAAAGTCATGTAAAAACATAAACTTAAATACGATTAAACACCGCTTTTCACCCACGTATCAAGTGTCTATGGCGGAATAAACCAAACATATACTGACTGAAACTAAATTCCTACCCCATCGTGCGGGGGAATTCAACTAGTTGCTACAAACTCCACCCCAACATGCCACATCAAATTTCAAACTTCCCTAAAAATTAAAGGCCAATTGGATTTTAACACCTTTAACTTTGAAGAATTGGCCGATAACACCCGCAACTAACACTTTGATCTGTGACACCCCAAACTTTTAATTTTCTTTGTCGTTTCACCACTCAGTTAAGAAATCACTAACTGAGTTACCCTTCCATCCTACATGGCTTCATTAATCCTACGTGGACTTTATGACGTGGCCTATAATTGCAGATGTGGCACATTAATGGTATAAAAGGCATCATCTTCTTCGTTTTTAACACTGCACAAACAAGGAAACCCTAAATTAAAGCCATACGCATCGACCCAAATCCAAACCCTAATTTGCTCATCACGAGATCATAGCAAACCTTCAAGTTATTTGCTGATCGACATGTCTAATTCTTCCAACTCTTCATGTAATACCAACCGAATCCCTAAAATATTCAAGGTGGACATGGATGGGAATTTGTATTGTCATCACGATATCAGAGCTGTTATTCGCGTAGCAGGAAGGAGAAGTGTTCGATGTGGTGCTGAATTTTACGGTTGCTCACAATGGCCGGTAAGTCTTGTGTATCCCCATGTATTGAATTTAACTTGTTTTTGAACTGACGACATGATGTTGGTTTGTAGCGAGACGACTGCAAGTTCTTTATGTGGAAAAGAGATTTCGACAAATTATTCGAAGTTCATTCAACTTGCAGCTCAAGTGCAGTTACAAGAAGTGATGCTATGACCGGGAATGAATATAATTTGAAATTGCGGAACAACTTGCTATCTCAAGAGAACAATATGTTGAAACGACAAATTTGTGCGAAAGAATTCATGTTGAAGCAGCAGTTTTTGTTTAGCTTGTTTGTTATCATTGCCATGTTGTTTTACATAGTGTATCGAATTTAACTTGTTTTTTATTGTAAGTTCTTTGACATGAATGAATGTAAATTTAATTTTTTATTGTAAGTTCTTTGACATGAATGAATGTAGTGAAGTTGGGCTTTGACTTGTTTTTTATTGTAATTTCTTTAAGTTGTTTGTTATTGCAGACCAAAAGAGACTTTGACTTTGTGCATACCATTTGACCATTTGATCTCACATGTGCAGACCTAAACAATAAAGAACTTGGCATTTGACCATTTGAAACCACATGTGCAGACCTAAACAATAAGTGTGCATACCATTTGACCATTTGAAACCACATGTGCAGACCTAAACAATGAGTGTGCAGACCATATACAACACATGCAAACCAAAACAACATGTGCAGACCTAAACAATAAGTGTGCAGACCATTTTTACCATTTGAAACCACATGTGCAGACCAAAACAATACAGCACATGCAGACCATTTGACCATATATATGCAGAATGACCATATTCCCCTGTGACCATATACAAGTGTGCAGACCATATACAGCACATGCAAACCAAAACAAGTGCGCATAGTATGCATAATGACCATATACCCCTGTCACCATATATGTGCAGAATGAACATTATACCCATGTGACCATATATGCAGACCAAAACAAGTGTGCAGACATAAGTTAACTGCAGAATGACCATTATACCCCTGTGATCATATATGCATGACTTTAAGGCCACAGCAGACATAAGTTAACTGCAGAATGACCATTATACCCCTGTGATCATATATGCATGACTTTAAGGCCATAGCAGGCATAAGTTAACTGCAGAATGACCATTATACCCCTGTGATCATATATGCATGACTTTAAGTTAACTGCAGACATAAGTTAACTGCAGAATGACCATTATACCCCTGTGATCATATATGCAAGACATAAGTTAACTGCAGACATAAGTTAACTACAGAATGACCATTATACCATTAACCATTCAAAACATTCAGCACATCAGTCATAAGTTTACATAGTCATAAGTTTACATAGTCATTACAAAACCAACAAAAGATTAACCATTAACCATTCATAACATATTAACTAACTGCAGCATTCTCCGTTGGTCTTCCCCTTTTACTTGGCCTTCCTCTTTTAGTTGGCCTTCCCCTTTTACTTGTTTTTTTCCTTCCGATTTCTGCCGCATTTTGAGAATCTGTTAACATTAAACAAATTTAGGAAACAATGATATAAACAATAAACCAACTGAATATATTGAGTTCACCTTTAACTGTGCATTTTCTCTTGTTGTGACCTCTTTCTCCACAAATCCCACAAGTCATTACAACCCCATGCTTAGTCAGTTTGCCTGGTTTCTTGGGATCCTCATGAGGGTCCCTCTTTCTGTTTTTCTTAGGCCTACCAGGTGCCTTTTTGATTGGAGGTGGATCCATTGGATAATCAACCTTCGGCCAAAACTTTTCACTAGGCAATGGTGGGATTGAGTACTCATAAGTTCTCATGTATGTTTCTTTGTGGTAACATGGGTCAACATAATCCTCAGCATTCTTATGCAAAAATCCAGCCACAGCACACACATGCTTACAAGGATACCCCCTTAATTGCCACTTTCTACATGTACAGGTCTTTTTTTCCAAGTCAACTGTAACATCATCAACATCTCTAACTTGGAAAACCTGATAAGATGAGGGGTATACCTCACACCTAAAGGCTGCATCTTTTGAGAAATCAAGTTTCTCCTGGATATTGGGGCAAATGACCACATCTTTGGCTTCCATTTCAGTTCTTTTGATGACTAACCTACTCATGATTTGAACCCTAATGTCCTCTAGCATGTATATAATATGCTTTGACCTTGCAGTTATGATATAACCATTAAATGTTTCTGCCATGTTGTTTACTATGACATCACATTTAGTGTGAGTTTTCAAGTAGCACCTGTTAAATGCTTTGGGATCCTGCTTTGACAATGGCTACTACCTTTTGTTGATCTGAGATGAATGTCCATGCCTCACCACCATCATTTACACCCAAACACTTCCTGAGCTCTTCCATAAACCATTCCCAGCTATCGTTATTTTCACCATCCACAACTGCCCATGCCAATGGATACATCTGATCATTAGCATCTCTGCCAACTGCAGTTAACAACATCCCTCCTAGGAAGGTCTTTAGAAAATAACCATCTAGACACAAGACCTTCCTACATCCAGCTAGAAATCCTCTTTTCACACCATCAAAACACACAAACAGTCTGAAAAAAGTTTCACATGTGGCTGTGGGATCTAAGTTAATGAAACCTGGTGGTGCAGTAACAAGCACAAATGTTGATGTTGGGTTTACTTTTTTCAAAATCTCCAAGTATGCACCAATTTTGCTATAATGATCCCTCATTGATCCATGACGTTTCTTATGGGCACATGTTTTAGCCTTGTAGGCCAGCCACTTTGTGATTATTACTTTATACTTATGTTTCACAGCCAATATGATTTCCTTAGCCGACCAGTTGGGCTTGGATTTAAACACTTGCAGGAACTCATTAACTATGAACATTGCAGTTAGCTGTCTATTCTTGACCATGTTTCTTTGGCAGGTATGTGTATGCTTCACTCTCTTTACCAAGTAACACTCTTTCCCTTTATGAAGTGAACAATGTATAAAGAATGAACACCCTTTAACACAATTGACAACAATACGGCCACATGCAGTCTTTTCACTCTTTGCAAGGTACAAGTTCCTACCATTAGCTACTGAGTACTGCCTCACTGCCTCTTTAAAGGCGTCCCTTGATGCAAACCTTATTCCCACCTTCCAAATAAATTTCTTCCAATTTGTATGTGCACCTACAGATGGGACTGATTCCTTGTACTTCTTGCCCCTGATATCATCATCCTCACTATCACCAGGTGTTAAAATGTCCCCGTCAGATTCCTCGTAACTACTGTTTCCATCTACCCTTGTGTGTTCAGTTTCATGCAAATTACCCTCAGTTTCATGCAAATTACCCTCTGTTTGTCTATCATGTACTACCTCATCAAGAAATTTCTTTTTGGCTTCCAAATGTATTTTGGTTGCCTCTCTAACTGCATGTTGTGACTGTATCCACTCATCATCCTCCTTGTCTGAGTCTAATCCAAATGTATTTTGGTTTACATCATCTGCAGCTTCCTCTTCATCACTGGTCTCAACTAGTTCATCATAATCTTCATCATCAGAATTTGACTCTTCATCTTGCACGATGAACTCAGCATCTTCACTGTCCTTGTCTGCTTGCTTACCTATTGAGTTAGAGCTGCATCCAGGGGAAACCCTAGAAGATTGGGCTTCAGGTTTACTGGGCTGGGTAACAGGGTTACTGGGCTGGGTAACAGGGTTGGGCTAGGTAACAGGCTTGGGCTGGGTAAGAGGCTTGGGCTGGGTATCAGGTTTTGGAGTAGAACTGGAGTGGGCTTCAGGTGCACTCAATGGACATTCTTGAACAAATACTTCCATAAATGTTTCACTCCAATTAAAAACCTTCTTAACCAACTCCAACACATCTCTATCATCACGAAAATGCTTAATTTCACCATCATCCGCATCCAACCCATACATATGAAAGTTCCTTGATTTATAGCATTTCGTTTCCAATGCATAATCTGCTAGCTCAAAGTATGAAATGTGGTCTACATCAACTTTAATTAACCTAGATTCACCCCCAACATAATGTGGTACACCAAAACCTAACTCAATGTAACCACCATACCAAATCATAACATCAATCGTTTCCCCCATTGCATAATCTACTAGTTCTTGTGAAATCTTACCTTGATCGTTGTTTAACCTTGATGGTTTGTTGATTGTTGAGAAGCTAGGTCACTGTCGCCCTCTTGATCGTTCCCTCCAAAATGAACCGATGAACAATGCCAGGTCCCTCACATTTTGCTTCTTATTGCATGTTATAGGCCACGTCATAAAGTCCACGTAGGATTAGTGATGCCATGTAGGATGGAAGGGTAACTCAGTTAGTGATTTCTTAACTGAGTGGTGAAACGACAAAGAAAATTAAAAGTTTGGGGTGTCACAGATCAAAGTGTTAGTTGCGGGTGTTATCGGCCAATTCTTCAAAGTTAGAGGTGTTAAAATCCAATTGGCCATAAATCCCCTTTTTTTCCCACAAGACCAAACCTCCACAAACATCTACCTCACATTCCACATCATTATCTTTCGATTCAATTCAACATTGAAATAGTCAGAAGTCGGTCCGATAATGCGGACTTCTCACAGGGACCTGAGGTCCACGTCACTTGATCCTGAGGGTTGAGGTTCGGTCTGTAAATTTAGACTAACCATGTTGCCAACAGACCAAACTTAAGCCTTGTGCATGCACTTAGTTCACTAAAATATTTAGTATATAACATATCGATTAGTTCTCTAATAATTAATTTACCAAAGGGTCATTAGCCTAGCGGTAATGTTTCCCTTCAAAGAGTCGAGAGCTGAAGTCCCATAATAAACATCTTTATATTAAGATATAACATATCCAGGTTTCTCCCATTTTGTCTCATATATGTAGTGTCAAGTGTGTAAGGTAATTGCTAATAAAAAATATTCGATAAACTATGCATTTTGAAAACAAAATATTAAGATAAGATACTAATGTTGTTTGAGAATGAAAGCATTACTTATATTAAGCCCAATGTCAAACCTTCTAGCCACGAGTAATTAGTAAATTAGTTTATCTTAAGGTTGACATTATATAAACTACTAGTATTAAGCCCTTGCGTTGCAGCGGTTGTCATAAAACTGTGTCAAGTAGTAGCAATACTATACCATTGTCAGCGACCACAAACACGGAAAAGCTCGTAAAACAAAATAAATAAAAACAGGAAAAAATAACGCCGAGCGAAAAGCAGACGTAAAATCTTTGAATCACGCACGCTCGTTGCTGAGAAATTAAACCGAAACGTAAAATATAGAAAAAAAATAACTAAGTCCGTCGAGGACCCGCGTGTTGGACGAACTTGTCAAACGCAGAAAAATAGATGTGACGCGACGAGCCAGTCAAAAGGGAAAAAAATATACGAAAAATGTTGAACCCCACACGCACGTTGCGGTGCGTTAACTCACAAAATTTAGAACGAAACGAAAAACTTGGGAAAGATGAAAAGTATGGTGGACTAAAATTGAAAGTAAAAAAGAGTTGTGAGTAAATCGCAAAAAATGAAAAGCTCTGAGTTAAAAGTAAAAAAACAAAGGGTCTAAATTGCAAAATTGAAGTTATTTATTAATTTTAGATAAAGATAAGGATAAAAATAAGTGATATCTATATATTGGTTATTATTGTAATTAATATTAATATTAAAAGAAATTTATTAAACAAATATAAATAAAATTTATGAGATTGAAGGAGAGAATGACATGTGGCATTATTTGAAGTCTTTTATTATAAATTAGATTAGATACTTATAGCCTTTCAAAAAAACAAACTTAGCAAAATGACTGACATTACATTGTATAATAATAATAATAATAATAATAATAATAATAATAATAATAATAATAATAATAATAATAATAATAATAATAATAATAATGTATTCATGGATTTTTGAAGAAAAGCAAGTACACCGAATAATTCGATACACTATCTATCATACAACTTTATAAATATGCTACGATGGCAAACTACATAAAAATGCATACTGTGTATTACACAGTTTGAATAAATGTAATATCAAACTTAGTAATAAAATAGTTATATCTTAGAAAAAAAAGATTTTGTATTGCACAAGTTGAAAAAACACGGTTTGAATAAAATACATTGTAATTTGTCAACATATACAGTCGTAAAAATATATCTTAAAAATGAACTTATATATATATATATATATATATATATATATATATAACGGTTATAAATTATGTTAAGTTAATTTTTAAAACAGTTTTTCTCAATTGGCCATTTAGTTTTTTATATAATTGATAAATTGCAATTCAATTAAAGAGAACATAAATAAAACTTGGATTATTTTAATGCCATCTAACTTTTTGTCATTTGACATCCAACCACAAATTTTTACAAAAAAAAAAAAAAAAAAAAATAGAATCACTCATAAAAAACTATTATTAATATTATTTTTAGTAATTTAATAAACATAAATTTGAGCTCTTGCAAAAGATAGCGGAGCAACATCAAAAGGATAGACATTGAAGAAACTTTCTCTGGCTCCTCGCTTATACTTAGCTTTTTCGACAAAGGTCCAGCATCATTACCTTCCTCATCAGTGGTCTCGAACAAAACTCTCTTAGTAGAAGCAATAGCAAATACCTGCTCGCATAAATTCTTGTTCAGACCTTCGGGCTCAACAGCTTCAAGCTCAGAGATAGGTTGATCCACCATTTGGGACAGGGCATCGACATAAGGATAAGATAACATCTCCTTCTATTTCACAGCACTTACAAACTCTAGCAGGGAATCTGATTTAAAGGCAGGAAGATTCTCTATACCTTCACCTCTAGCAGCATCATTAAAACCTGCAATCAATCATGTGTGTCTACCATGAGCCATGGCCTTAGAATAGATCTCTACAAGAGGAGCATTAAATTTCTGACTATGAAGGAGATAAGTAACAAAGTTCCTTATGCCAGTATCAATCAACCATCTATTGCTAGTTTTCAAAGCAGTTTCACACTGTGTCTTCTCGATGGTGAACCAGTCCCCATTGCGAGCCAGACGGAAAAAACGACGGAACATAATCAAAGAGGGCTCATAACTGAGAGCACGACAAAGTATCTCGAAATGCATAATTCGAGTGACTCCGACAAGGGCTAATTGCCGAGAGACAACCGATAATACTTTAAGACCTCTAGGAAAATTTTGTAGAAGGGTTAACGAAGGTTTGGTTGTTCAAGAATACGAGTATAAAACACGACATGACCCTCAGGACACTTGTTCGCGATCAAAAACCCAGGGGCAACAACCCGCAAAAAGGGATTAATACCATAGTGGGAACAAAACTGATCAACGTCAATTTGGGTGAGTTTTGATTTTTGAAAACTGAATGTTGATATCATTTTTAGGACTAGACGCCATTGCAAACAAAGAGAATGAAAAGAAACACTTACTGATTTATAGGGAATGATTTCATATCGCCGGAAAAAGAAGAAATACCGAAATACCCAAGGTATTTTTGAAAGAAAGCACAAAAGAAAGGAGATGAAGAAATGGAGGCACTTACATACAAACCTGCTCAAAATTCATAAATTCAAAATTCAAATGCCTACAAACTTGGGATAGGTGAAATGTTAGGATCAATTGCTGCTAACAGGAGGGCTAAGGTATTCTGCGGCATTATCCCATCAATCAAATCCTCGCTATCTAGTACAACTTGCATATGCAAGTGGCCAAGTAGATTAAGGCAAACGAAAGGGAGAGAAAGGAAATAAGAAACGTTTAACGTACCTACGCTGCTCATAGGTACTAGCTTTTAACTACAAGCTCCTAGCCATGAGCGCATAGCTTCTAGCTTCTCCATATATTACTTAACAGCTCCCCACAAAACACAGAAAGCTAATAACATAAAATACGTCACAGCAAGAAGCTAATAAAAAAGGACTCATAGCTCCCTCGTATGAGCCACACGCCAATGTTTCAATATACCTAAGGCTAAGACACATACTCCAACCCAGCTAAGTCCCGATAATTAACAACTTACTGAGTCATAAGTACTTATATTTTCAACATAGACACTTATGACTGGGGGCTGATGACGTGGGTGCTCGAAAGCCACTCAGCAAAATCCGGAAGCAATAAGCTAAAAATTACACCCGTGACTAGAAGCTGGAAGCCGGAAGCAGTCACACTGATGACTGGCAGTTGGAAGCTCATGTTACTGTACACACATCTGGTCTCGAACCTGAGAGGTCAAAGTGGTGAGACTTTGCCTAAAAGTGAATAAAGTAACATTGAGACACACAATCCGAGATTTACCAAAGAGGCAAAGCCACTTGTGCAACCAACATCACCTGAGGATAAGGTTTACCACAGATAGAAGATATGAATTGTAAAGGAGGCTTCCCAGGACAGAGACCTCTGCCTATAAAAGGGAGTCTCCTCCAACTCCACTGGTATGACCACTTCACACACACACACACACTCTCTCTCTCTCTCTCTCTCTCTCTCTCTCTCTCTCTCACTTATGCTTAACTCTTAGAGATCTCTTTACTGATTCTCACGTCGAAGTTCAAACGCGAGAGGCCACCTCTCGTGTTAAGGCTAACAGTGTTCTTTGTGTGTATATTCCGATTAAGAAGCTATCTATCGAAGTGGATCCTGGACCTTCCCCCTGCCATACTCTTGTTGGTTTAACAGTTAAATACGTTGATAAGTTTGATAATGTTCATTAACTTTTTATTACAGTAAGCCTTATATATACTTGTTTTTGAAGTGACACTTTTTTTTATGTCCATGGGCATCCTTACAAGAATTTTCAGTCGGTAAGATGACAAAATAGGATAAAGAGAAGTTTAGAACCGTTCTTAGCTAGCTCACACCCACATATTACTCTTCCATTTGGATTGTGATAATGTAATCCACTAGGAAAAATGGCCTTTGTTGTTGGGTATATGCACATTTGACTTTACTGGTTTGATTTATTTGTTTAATTTGGTAAGATTTATTCAATAGGTATTTTGATAAAGTTTTTAGTCAAATTTGATTATTTAGAACTAAGCATACTGATAAATTTGGAGGTAAGATGGTAATGAAAGTATTAAGCGACATGAAATATGTATGGTTTTCTTGTGATTGAAATGCATTTAGCTGTTGTTTGTTTTTTCAAAGGTAAAATGTCTGCAGTCTGTGGACCACATCTGCAGACATCTGAAACAGAAGAGATGGATTAAACCTCTGCAGTCTACTAGAAGAAGACCGTTTGTTTTTTAACTTCTGCAAACTGCTAACTAATAGGCATGAATAACAATAAAAAATTCAGCAAACTAACAACAAAAATTCAGCAAACTAACACCAAAATTCAGCAAACTAACACCAAAATTCAGCAAAGTAACACCAAAATTCAGCAAACTAACAACAAGAATTCATCAAACTAACACTAAAATTCAGCAAAGTAGCACCAAAATTCAGCAAACTAACACAAAAAAAATCAGTAAACTAACACCAAAATTCGGCAAACTACCACCAAATTTCTGAAAAATAATAACCAAAAAAATGAAAATTAACATACAACATACCTGATTGTTGACGATGGCGGCTAGTGGGAGGTTGTGCGATGGTGGGAGGGGTACGACGGTGGGAGGTTGGCGGACGGTGGGAGGGTGGCGGCGGTGAGGAGAAGGGATGGAAAGGTGATAGGGTTTGGGGCGGAGGAGAAAGAAGCGTGTTTTGATATTAGGACAGAGGTTGGCAGAGCTTAGAAGAGGAGAACCCACATCTGCACCAAAAATAGGACGCACAGAGGTTTTTTTTTTTTTTTTTAACAAAAGGTCTTCGAGAAAACAAACAGTCTGCAGACCCAAACGTCTGCACGTAGTCTGCATAACGCAACATAAGAGGCCAGGAAGCTCTTCAATGAAAAAACAAACAGCCCCTTAGTAAACAACAAACTCTTTTGTAAATACAAGCCTAGTTTAGTTCCTAATTTTTTTCATCTTTATGAAAGTCTTGGTTTTCTTTTTTTTTTTTTTTCAACTTTACGAAAGTTCTTTGTTTTTTTAACTTGTGATCTAATTCACATGTACATTTAAGGATATTCTTTTTTTAATAGTATTTCACACACCTTCTAATTTTACTCATAAATCTATGCATTTATTCACTATAAGACCACATAGAGTGGGGACGTGGAGAGGGGAGGGCAAGCCCTCCACACCACCCTGCCACCATTTGCCTTGGGCGTTTCACCCTCTTGATGGCAATGTCTCTGCGGGCGTTCCTATGTTCTTCAACATGAGACCAACTTGTATCACGTTTGCCCCTCATCGATCCTTCTCTTTTGTGATGTGGGAGGGCTAAGCGCCCCCCCCCCCAAGGTCTATGTGGCGAGGCTTTGTCCTCATGCCCTTGCTCATGACATCATGTAGTCTAAGACTTCAACACTTAGGGGGAGGGGGGGGAGGAGCACACCTTTCTATACGCCTTGAAACAGAGGTGGTTTGTTGATGTAAAGAAGAAAATTTTGTCCCAGAAAGGGTCATGTTTTTACGATTTATAACTCAACTAGTTGTAATCAATGAAAGAAGCTTTGGATCATAAACACCGACACCCATCAACCATTAGATCATAGCATGATGCAAGATTGATAATGATTTCGTCCATGATTTGGGCAACCAATTATACTATACCCAAAATCATCATGTGTGTGGAACATAAAATAAGTGTTTACTTTTTAAAAATAAACTAGAATTACGACCCGCCGCAATGCGGCGAGAATTCTTTAGATATAACTAAGTCACGCGCAGGTTATGTTGAATCTGTCAAACGGGAAAAAATAGACAATGTAAAAACGTTCACTCATACACGTACGTTGCGTCGTGTTAACTCGCAAAATTTAGAACGAAATGTAAAAACGTTAAACCAAAGACGCACGTTGCGATGTGTTAAGTCACAAAATTTAGAACGAAGCATAAAGAGAAAATTTTGCAGAAAATGAAAACTATAAAGGACCAAAGTTGAAAGCAAAAAAGTTGTGAGGATAGATTGCAAAAGATAAAAAGTTTTGTGTTAAAAGTAAAAAACAAATAGTTTTGGGTAAAAAGTAATTTATGAAATACTTTTGTGTGAAAAGTAAAAAATACATTTTTTTATGTAAAATCCCCAAAGCGAATGTTACAACACATAAGTAAAAAAACGAAACTGGTTAAATCGCAAAAGATGAAACTTTTGAATTAGAAGTGAAAAATCAAATTAATCAAAGGGGTTAAATTGTATAAGATGGAAACTTTTGAATTAGAAGTGAAAAATCAAATTAATTAAAGGAGTTAAATTACCAAAGATTAAAACTTTAAACTCAAATTGTCAAAGATTAAAACTTTAGGGTTAAAAAGGAAACAAATATTATCAAAGATTAAAACTTTAAACTCAAATTGTCAAAGATTAAAACTTTAGGGTTAAAAAGAAAACAAATATTAAAACTTTAAACTTAACTTGCTAAAGATTGAAAATTTTGGGTTAAAAAGAAAAAATCCAATTTTTTTTTGAGATACTCCCAAAGCCATTGTTACAACTATTATATGCATAAAGTATTTACTTTTTAATAAGGTTTTAATATTTAATACATAATTAGTCTCAAATAGAGTTAATACACCGAAAGGTAAGTACTCAAAAATTACCAGAATTTCTGGCATATAACCACATTACATCGATCTTGATCATCATTAGATGTATGCATACTAATAATCCAAAAAGTTAGCTTTTAAGTTCGGTTAGGGGTGGATTTTCTATTTATTTTTTTAAGTTGAGTTTAATTTGTCATAATTTGGGTTTCGAAATAATATGGGCCCATTTTATTTTGAGTTTTAGGGATAAATCAGAGAGTTTTGTCCCACTGGCCCGTGGTACATTGAAAGAGTCTTCGCAAGTTGCAACTGAAAGGCCCAACTCTCTTTGTAAAATTGCAATTCAAATCATCTCTTTATAGGCCTAATTAATTTTATGAAAAACATAGTAAGGGAAAATTGCCCCTATAGAAAACTCTGGATTTATATAACACATCCTTTGTATTATTTGATAACATTAATTTTTTTTTTTGCTTGACTTATGTGTTTAATCTTACTATATATGACTTATGTGTTGTCTTTCATGTTGATAAATGAGGATTGCCGTGGGAATTGGAAGCACGCATGAAACTAACATGATCTTGGTCAAGGTTTCATAGGTCTCAAATGGCAATTTCTTGTTTTGGTACCTGATTTGATCTGACATGTTTCTAACATGCTCATTAGTAATTATTTTGCAATAATAATCTTTTCTAATATGTTCATAGGAAATTCTAAATGTTTTTTAAAACTTGTTAGTTTTACACAAAGATCATTTCTAACATGCTAATTAGAAAATATATAGATGTTTTAAAACTTATTACGTTACAAAAATAACAATTTCTAACACGCTCGCTAGAAAATATAAATGTTTAAAAACTTATTATATCACAAAAATAATCATTTCTAACACCCTCGTTAGAAAATATAATGTCTTAACACTTATAATTTCATAAAAATATTAGTTCTAACATGCTCGTTAGGAAATGTTTTAAAACTTATTATTTTCATAAAATTCCAAATTTCTAATATGCTCATTAGAAATATAAATGTTTGAAAACATTTGAAACTAGTATTATCCTACTACATAATAATTTCTAACACACATGTTAGAAAGAAGATGCTCACACATGTTTTTATATGGGTTTATAAATATACTTTCTAAGAATTTCTAAAGACATTTCAGATACATGTTATTTTGTATATGATTTGGTTCAACAAAATCCAATTAAAATCCATGAACCCCGAAAATTTAATTAAACGTTCATTTTGTAACATGGTATTCAGATTGTAGATTGTACTCCAATTCTTAAATTAATCCGACTCGTATGTGCTACAAACTTTATTTCCCAAAAAGAGAAACTTGTAGGATTTTAACAAAAATCTCAATTAATATTTTAACCTTTTGTGAACCTCCTTCATGAAAAGGTTATTTAAGATTGTAGGGACAATATTCACGAAAGTTTGTTTTAACATTGTGGAAAGTAGGTTCATTTTTTATTAAAAATAACAATAAAATAAATAATAACCATACTCTCATTATTCATAGGAAATGACTAGTACAATACGTTTTACAAAACTAAATAAACAAAGAATATAAAGTAAAAATTTATATACCAAAATGATTCTAGGCAAAATCTTTGGGGAACTTCAACCGCATTACCACTTATTACACGAACCTCCGCTGCAAGGATAAATAAATAGTCGTTGACGATTGTGGTTGAGGATCGCGTTGACACGGGTCCCTTAAAACAGATTTCGCGTCTCTTCATATATGAGCGTGTTTGTCTCCCAAGGTGATGGATAGGATTTGTAATGTGATTTATATGTGTTTAATGTCTGAATCTTATGCATATTTGAGTATTCATATGTGTGGAATTGGACAACTACGAGAAGATAATGTTTTGCAGGTTAAACACGAAGATTGGATGTGTTTTGTGTGACACTCTAGGTTTTTCCGAACGAGCACCTTGTAATATTTTTGTGTATATATATGTTATTAAATGGAAACGTGACCTTTTGCATGATACGTGTTATATGTATGTAATATATATATATATGTATGTGAGTCGAGACCATGACTCGCAACCACTCGGTTGCGAGTGGGCCACTCGGTCTCGAGTGGGCCTCTTGAGCCGAAACCGTTTGGGCCGAAACCCCCAAGCCCAACTCGAGATCCCTTGTATAAATCACAACCTCCCCTCATTCTTCATTCTTTAGTTACCACACAAACACTCCTCTCTCTCTCTAGAAAACCCTCAACAACACTACTTTCTCTCCTTAATCTCGGTTCAAGCTTGGAGCAAATCGGATCTCACAAGGAATCTCGGTCAAGCTCATCATCATTCGGACACTCTACTTTCTCGGTTCCTTTCCTTTGTTTCGGCTCCTTCTTCTCAACCGGTTAGTGTTATTATTATGTGCATAGGATTTATGTGTGTTGAATGAACTAGAAAATGCTTGGTTAGTAGTGTTATGCATGATTTTTAGGATGATTTGTGAAGTTTGACAATATGTGTAAACCCTTTAGTATGAAAGCTTGATAACATGTTTAAAATGGCTAAAGAATAGTGGTTTAGGAATGTTTAAACCGATCAAGCCTTGTTAAAGTTACTAGATGTATGTTTCTTTGTTCTTGCATGATGATCTTGATGAAATATGTGATTTTCGGTTCAAAAATGTATGGTTATGACTGATATGAAAACCCTAAAAATGATGAACTTGTGATGAACTTGTTGAATGATAGTTGAAGATGTGAAAACCCTTATGATTTGATCCATTTTTACTAATAGACAGATTAGGAAAACTTGTTTCTTAAACCTCATTGGTTGTTTCCTGATTTGGGGCCTGATGCTTAGTACCATTAGGCTGACTAAGTCTGAATCTGCACGTGAACAAGAAAAGGACAGCATTGCGACTCGAAACCACACGGTTGCGACTCGCAACCATAGCGTGACAACTCGAAACTGCAACGGTTGCGACTCGAGACTACGACGGTTGCGACTCGCAACCACAACGTGACAACTCGAGACCACACAGTTGCGACTCGCAACCACAGCATGACAAGCCGAGACCTCCTGGTTGCGACTCGAGACCACCTGGTTGCGACTGGGCTGTCCACTTTGGTTATTGGGCCATAATGTGTTTAATATGGGCTACCTGTTGACTGATCTACGTGTTACTGTTTGATTGTGTAAATGTTAAGGCCGGCCCAATAACCCACTGTCTATTATTATGCATGCTACGTGTTAGTTATGTGTAGATTTTACGTGATTGCTCATACACCAAACCTGACCTGTACTGGTAACCATGTTAGGACGTGGTGACCAACGTGTTTGACAAAGTAACCTAATCTGCCGAGCAACCCAAGGTGAGTTCACACACTAAAAGCACGCGTCCCGCGGAGGGACACGAACAAACTACCAACTTTGGGAAAACATTTTTGACCCATTACTCCGGGGGAAAACAGAATGGGTAATTACTATCTCCGGGGGAGATACGTTTGGATATTATTTATAAATCACAACTAGCCATACTAAACGAAACTCTATCACTTTAAGTCCCTGCTTACAGTACCGATTAATCGCCGGGGGCGAACGGGTTATTAGTTGATAGCGCTATTAGGTTTGACAACCTCACACCGTGACCGGGGGAGATCGGGCGTGAACTAGTAGACCTTGCAACATGGTCAATGACGATAGACATTGACTCGGGGCACAACAACTTTCCGTCAACAGTTTCGGTATCTACAGTTTAGTGAGCTTACAGATGGGGTAGCTCCCCACAACGTGATTATAAATGCTTTATCTAAACAACTTAAGTTTTTGGTAAACTAAAACTGGACAACTAGTGAACTCACTCAGCATTATTGTTGACCCCTTACTGCATGCTTTGCAGGTAACCAGTGACTCAGGAGCTGCTGCTTGGGGATGTGTAGTGTACGTCAAAACCCGTGTGTTGGGTTTAACTATCTTGAACTAAGGACTATCTTTAAAACCATTTGGTTTATGCTTCCGCTGTTTTGTTAAACTAATTATCGAACTTAAACTACGATGTCGCTAACTACTTTGATATTAAATATTTCTACTATTAATTCAATGCTCAGTATAATTGGTGGCTGGATCCTGGTCAGTCACGCCTCCAAGCGGTGGTGTTCCGCATGTGGATTTTGGGGGTGTGACAGATTGGTATCAGAGCCATTGGTTATAGTGAACTTGGTTTTAAAAAGGGGAAAATCTTTTTGGGAAAAACCAGACTATAACCTGTGACTCGCGACAACACTACACTCCAAGTGCAAGGCTCAACACATTTGACCTCATAGCTCGGACTAGTGTTTACTTGTCTGCTTACCTTATGTTTTCTGTTTTGCTATACGTACTAGTGTGCCTAAATTAGATAGATACACCTCTCTCTTCTATCTCATTCTCGCTACGTTACAACATCACACTCATACTGTGTTTTCTGGTTATGAAGACAATGAGTGGACGCGGAAGAGGAAACATCAACATGACTCAGGCTCAATTCAATAACCTGCTTAACACGGTGGCTGCAGCTTTCGCAGCTCACCCTGGAGGTAAACTCGTTACCCTAGGATGTTTAGATCCTACCGCCACATCGCCTTTTATCCCTAAATCTGTACGCTTCGCTTCTCACGAACAGGTCAGCATGCACCTGCACAACCACCCGTGTGTACCTTCAAAACTTTCATGGATTGCAAGCCTCTCCCTTTCAATGGCACTGAGGGTGCCATAGGTCTTCTGCACTGGATAGAGAAAGTTGAAGCTGTCTTTGCTATCTGTGAGTGTCCCCCTGCGAATTGGGTGAAATTTGCTACAGCTACGCTTGAAGGGAACGCGCTTTCCTGGTGGAAGGCGCAAATTCAGATGTTTGGGCTAGAAACTGCTAATGCTACTGCGTGGGAGGATTTCAAGGACATGATTAAGGAGGAGTACTATCACCGGGATGACATCCACAAGCTTGAGAACGAGTACTATGCGCTTAAGATGGTTGGGTCAGAGATTGAAACCTACACCAAGCTGTCCAATGACTATGCTGCCCTTTGCCCAAACATGTCTCGACCTATGTATCGAAGGATCGAATTGTACGTCAAGGGTTTGGCCCCAGAAATTCGAAGCCATGTAACTTCAGCCAACCTCACTACCATTCAGCCGATCGTTCGACTTGCTCACAAACTTACTGATCAGGCCGTAGAAGAGGGCAGGTTGCCCAAAAGGATCAGTGCTACTGTCGGAACTTCTAGTGACAACAAGCGTAAGTGGGAAGGAAATCAAAGCAAGGATGCTAACCCCACTCAGGCCCCAGCACAGCAAAGGAAAACTGAAAACAACAAGGGCACTCAACAACAGGGTGGCTATCGCGGTAACCACCCCAAGTGCAACAAGTGCAATCGACATCACAGTGGGCCTTGTGGGAAAAATCAGTGTCAGCGATGTAACAAGATGGGGCACGAGGCCAAGGACTGTAGGAGTCCACGTCCCGTGGGGCAGAACCAGCAGCAACAACATCACGGGAATGCCAAGGGTTGTTTCCAGTGTGGAGCTGAGGGGCACTTTAAGAAGAATTGCCCTGAACTGAACCAGAACCGCAACAACAATCAGGGAGCTGGAAACAACGATCAGAACAACAACGCTGGGAATGGTGCTAGAGGAAGGGCTTTTGTGATTGGAGCTGGAGAAGCGAGGAATGACCCCAATGTCGTGGCGGGTAAGTTCCTACTCGATGGTCGTTATGTTTCTGTATTATTTGATTCTGGAGCCGATGCTAGTTATGTGTCCCTACGTATTAGTAAGAAGCTTAAGCGTCCGCTTTCGTTACTAAGTTCTCACCATATCGTCGAGTTAGCTAATGGTAGAAACATCGAGGCCTCACATGTTATCAAAGGCTGCAAACTAGAATTGTCTGGTCAGACATTTATTATCGATCTTTTCCCTGTTACACTTGGAAGCTTCGACGTCGTCATCGGTATGGATTGGTTATCCAAACATCGCGCTGAGATCCTCTGTCAAGAGAAAGCAGTTCGTATTCCCCGTCATTCTGGCAAACCCCTCATTGTACAAGGTGGCAAGGGCGGAGAAATCTCCGGCGTTATCTCATTCTTGAAGGCCCAGAAGTGTTTACAAAAAGGGCACACCGCTATCTTAGCACTTGTCACCAACACGCAGGAAAAGGAAAAGAGGATTGAAGATTTTCTAGTAGTGCGTGACTACCCCGAGGTATTTCCTGAAGAATTACCTGGACTCCCTCCCCACCGTCAGGTCGAATTCCAAATCGAGCTAGCTCCCGGAGCAGCGCCTATAGCTCGTGCGCCTTATCGACTAGCCCCCGCAGAATTGAAGGAACTCTCTACTCAACTACAGGAACTTTTGGATAAAGGGTTTATTCGCCCTAGTTCATCACCCTGGGGAGCACCGGTACTCTTTGTTAAGAAGAAGGATGGCACGTTCCGAATGTGCATCGACTATCGTGAGCTGAACAAGGTTACCATCAAGAATCGTTACCCTCTCCCGCGAATCGAAGACCTATTCGATCAGTTGCAAGGATCGAGCTACTACTCTAAGATTGACCTGCGATCAGGCTATCATCAGCTAAGAGTCCGTAATGAAGACATCTCCAAAACTGCATTCAGAACTCGCTATGGTCATTATGAATTCCTTGTTATGCCCTTTGGAATGACCAACGCGTCCGCGGTATTCATGGATCTCATGAACCGAGTGTGCAAACCTTACCTTGACAAATTTGTGATCGTGTTTATCGACGACATTCTGATCTACTCAAAAAGTCAAGAAGAGCATGAACAGCACCTACGCCTTATCCTCGAACTCCTTCGCAATGAGCAACTGTATGCCAAGTTCTCGAAATGCGACTTCTGGCTTCGAGAAGTCCATTTCCTTGGGCACGTGGTTAACAAGGATGGAATTCACGTCGACCCAGCTAAGATCGACTCTATAAAGAATTGGCCTACCCCTAAGACTCCGACCGAAGTCCGCCAATTCTTGGGACTAGCGGGATACTATCGAAGATTTATCATGGGATTTTCAAAGATTGCTCAGCCTCTCACGGCTCTTACTCAGAAGGGTATGGTTTATAAATGGGGTGAAGCTCAGGAAACCGCATTTCAGAAACTAAAGGATAATCTCTGTAGTGCTCCTATTCTCTCGCTGCCTGAAGGCACTGACGACTTCGTGGTTTACTGCGATGCATCCATCCATGGGCTCGGTTGTGTGTTAATGCAACGCGACAAAGTTATTGCTTACGCCTCTCGACAACTTAAGACGCACGAAAGGAATTATACTACGCATGACTTGGAACTGGGAGTAGTGATCTTTGCGCTTAAGATATGGAGACATTACCTGTACGGTACCAAGTGCACCATTTACACCGATCACAGGAGTCTCGAGCATATCTTCAAGCAAAAGGAATTAAACATGCGGCAACGTCGATGGGTCGAACTCCTGAATGATTATGAATGCGCCATCAAGTACCATCCGGGCAAGGCCAATGTTGTGGCAGACGCCCTCAGCCGAAAAGACACTACGCCCAAGCGCGTGCGAGCATTACAACTTACCATCCAGTCTAATCTCCCTACCCAGATTCGAAATGCTCAGATTGAAGCACTGAAACCGGAAAACATCAGGGCTGAGTCCCTGCGAGGATCGAGACAACGACTAGAGCAAAAAGAAGACGGCGCCTACTATGTGGCAGGGCGCATTTGGGTCCCACTTTACGGAGATCTGCGTGAGCTTGTGATGGACGAAGCCCATAAGTCCCGTTATTCAGTACATCCTGGTTCAGATAAGATGTACTACGACTTAAGGACCACTTACTGGTGGCCTGGCATGAAAGCCCACATAGCAGCTTACGTTAGCAAATGTTTGACCTGCGCTAGAGTCAAGACTGAGTATCAGAAACCAGCAGGCCTACTCCAGCAACCGGAAATCCCGAAGTGGAAATGGGAGCAAATTTCCATGGATTTTGTTACAGGGCTACCTAGGTCCCAACGCGGAAATGATACTATTTGGGTGATAGTAGATCGATTGACTAAGTCTGCACACTTTCTGGCCATTAAGGAAACGGACAAGTTTTCTACCTTGGCAGAAATCTATTTAAAGGAAGTAGTCTCGAGACACGGGGTGCCAACTTCTATTATTTCCGACCGAGACGCTCGTTTTACTTCCGAGTTGTGGCAAGCTATGCACAAATCCTTTGGCTCACGTTTGGACATGAGCATCGCTTACCACCCACAAACGGATGGGCAGTCTGAACGCACCATCCAAACTCTGGAGGACATGCTTAGAGCATGTGTGATCGATTTTGGCAAGAACTGGGAGAAGCATCTACCGCTAGTAGAATTCTCCTACAACAACAGCTACCACACTAGTATTCAGGCGGCACCTTTTGAGGCATTGTACGGTCGTAAATGCCGATCACCTCTTTGCTGGGCGGAAGTCGGTGACAGTCAACTCACAGGCCCAGAACTGGTGGTAGACACAACGGAAAAGATTGCCCAGATCAGGCAACGCATGGCGGCAGCTCGTGACCGTCAGAAAAGCTACGCTGATAAGCGTAGGAAACCGCTAGAATTCCAGGTCGGGGACCGGGTTCTACTTAAAGTCTCACCCTGGAAGGGTGTGGTTCGTTTCGGTAAACGAGGCAAGCTGAATCCGCGATATGTTGGACCATTCGAAATTACCGAGAAAATCGGTAAGGTTGCTTATAGATTGAACCTGCCTGCAGAGCTGAGTGCAGTGCACAATGTCTTCCACGTGTCTAATCTGAAGAAGTGTCTGTCAGATGAAACACTCATAATTCCTTTCAAGGAACTCACTATTGATGAACAGCTACACTTTACCGAGGAACCGATTGAGATCACGGATCGAGAGATCAAAACCCTCAAATGTAGCCAAATACCTCTCGTGCGAGTTCGTTGGAACTCACGGCGTGGCCCAGAGTTTACCTGGGAGCGGGAAGACCAGATGAAGTCCAAGTATCCCCAGTTGTTCCCAAACGAAAACCCCAGCACTGAAGCTACAACCGAATTTCGGGACGAAATTCCAAACTAACGGGGGGATGATGTGACACCCCGCTGAAACACTCTAGCTTGACAGTGGCTGCTTTAACTTTCGGGACGAAAGTTCTTAAAACTTGGGGATAATGTGACACTCTAGGTTTTTCCGAACGAGCACCTTGTAATATTTTGTGTATATATATGTTATTAAATGGAAACGTGACCTTTTGCATGATACGTGTTATATGTATGTAATATATATATATATATATGTATGTGAGTCGAGACCATGACTCGCAACCACTCGGTTGCGAGTGGGCCACTCGGTCTCGAGTGGGCCTCTTGAGCCGAAACCGTTTGGGCCGAAACCCCCAAGCCCAACTCGAGATCCCTTGTATAAATCCCAACCTCCCCTCATTCTTCATTCTTTAGTTACCACACAAACACTCCTCTCTCTCTCTAGAAAACCCTCAACAACACTACTTTCTCTCCTTAATCTCGGTTCAAGCTTGGAGCAAATCGGATCTCACAAGGAATCTCGGTCAAGCTCATCATCATTCGGACACTCTACTTTCTCGGTTCCTTTCCTTTGTTTCGGCTCCTTCTTCTCAACCGGTTAGTGTTATTATTATGTGCATAGGATTTATGTGTGTTGAATGAACTAGAAAATGCTTGGTTAGTAGTGTTATGCATGATTTTTAGGATGATTTGTGAAGTTTGACAATATGTGTAAACCCTTTAGTATGAAAGCTTGATAACATGTTTAAAATGGCTAAAGAATAGTGGTTTAGGAATGTTTAAACCGATCAAGCCTTGTTAAAGTTACTAGATGTATGTTTCTTTGTTCTTGCATGATGATCTTGATGAAATATGTGATTTTCGGTTCAAAAATGTATGGTTATGACTGATATGAAAACCCTAAAAATGATGAACTTGTGATGAACTTGTTGAATGATAGTTGAAGATGTGAAAACCCTTATGATTTGATCCATTTTTACTAATAGACAGATTAGGAAAACTTGTTTCTTAAACCTCATTGGTTGTTTCCTGATTTGGGGCCTGATGCTTAGTACCATTAGGCTGACTAAGTCTGAATCTGCACGTGAACAAGAAAAGGACAGCATTGCGACTCGAAACCACACGGTTGCGACTCGCAACCATAGCGTGACAACTCGAAACTGCAACGGTTGCGACTCGAGACTACGACGGTTGCGACTCGCAACCACAACGTGACAACTCGAGACCACACAGTTGCGACTCGCAACCACAGCATGACAAGCCGAGACCTCCTGGTTGCGACTCGAGACCACCTGGTTGCGACTGGGCTGTCCACTTTGGTTATTGGGCCATAATGTGTTTAATATGGGCTACCTGTTGACTGATCTACGTGTTACTGTTTGATTGTGTAAATGTTAAGGCCGGCCCAATAACCCACTGTCTATTATTATGCATGCTACGTGTTAGTTATGTGTAGATTTTACGTGATTGCTCATACACCAAACCTGACCTGTACTGGTAACCATGTTAGGACGTGGTGACCAACGTGTTTGACAAAGTAACCTAATCTGCCGAGCAACCCAAGGTGAGTTCACACACTAAAAGCATGCGTCTCGCGGAGGGACACGAACAAACTACCAACTTTGGGAAAACATTTTTGACCCATTACTCCGGGGGAAAACAGAATGGGTAATTACTATCTCCGGGGGAGATACGTTTGGATATTATTTATAAATCACAACTAGCCATACTAAACGAAACTCTATCACTTTAAGTCCCTGCTTACAGTACCGATTAATCGCCAGGGGCGAACGGGTTATTAGTTGATAGCGCTATTAGGTTTGACAACCTCACACCGTGACCGGGGGAGATCGGGCGTGAACTAGTAGACCTTGCAACATGGTCAATGACGATAGACATTGACTCGGGGCACAACAACTTTCCGTCAACAGTTTCGGTATCTACAGTTTAGTGAGCTTACAGATGGGGTAGCTCCCCACAACGTGATTATAAATGCTTTATCTAAACAACTTAAGTTTTTGGTAAACTAAAACTGGACAACTA